>NC_051846.1:47833630-47835742 GCF_002237135.1 Teleopsis dalmanni
ATATAATAATGCAAAATAATTATATATGTACAATTATTTGTTAATATTTCAAATTCAACTTTATTAATTTATATTTTCAATAATATATAAATATTTTATTTATCTATAATCGTGATCATAGTTATTATAATATTTTTTTTACTATTTTTCTTGTTTTAATGTGGTCGGAAGTGGAATGCTTTATACACTGTCAAACCGACTGTCGTTGGAATGGCGTGCCTGACCTCCTTACCGCTTTTCGCAGTGACTTGTTCCCCCTTTTCCCAGGAATCGCTTTGACATTACTTCAGGGAGAATCTCTTTTATGTAGACATTCTAAACAACGCATTTATTGTTGTCTGTACTATTTATTAGCCTAGTTTCTGCTTTTCGTTTTTAGTTCTTATTTCATCGGTTTGATCAATTTTCAGGGTTTTTTTGATGCAATACGAACTTGTATCCGTCTTCGGTCTGGACTTGTATCTGGATTGGGTGTGAGCCACCCATTACAGAAAAAGAAGGGTGTACTCTGCATCATTATAGTCCACTCCATTATCATAAGAGCCACTTATGTTAGTAGCTCCGCCTTTCCCATACGGTGTGGTACAGGTACTTATTAAAGTATACATGTTCGGTCAGCGACTAAGTGGGATAATAATTTGTATTTCAGGATTTCTGTTTGAGCCAATTGATTATATCAGTGGAGCTGTTTAACTTCCATTAACGCCTTTATTAAATTATAGATTTTATTATTATATATTTCGCTTGTTAAATATACACGTTCAAATTTACACTTAAACCATGTATAGCAATCTATTGTTAAGCGGCTATTCTGATAACAGGAGTCATAACTACTACACAATTGAAAATTGCTATAAAATACATTATTGTGATCGATCTTCCACTTAATCACGTGGACTCCCAATAAGCTGCCATTAAGGTTTCTACACTTCACCATAGCCAGACGTTCATGCAACCACATCAGAACTATTCAACTATTATATAGGAGCTTGCAGATAGATCGACGTTAAATAAATAATAACTTATCCTAACCGTTACTTTTGATAACATATATTAAACTCTAATATAATATATATTATATGCTTCAAGGAAGATTGAAAGGAATTTTGTACTATTAAATATGTGCGTATCGTTCCATATCTTTGAATTTACGAAGCAAAAAGCTTTTTAAATAATTTGATCTACGAGATGTTATATATTTTGTTTTATCTTAGAACATCTCAAGCAAACTGACTAGTCGAATTTTTTGAGTCTGAATTTTATTTTTCTAAGTAAAAAAAAAATTAATTTATAAACCAGAAACAAAGAACTGATTAATGCAGTTATTTTTGCTTACTGGTACAAACGAATCCATGCAGAGTAATTGATTATTACTTCAATATTCATAATTTGAAAGCATATGGAAACTTACGGGAAACACATATAATTTAGTATTTTTTCTATGACGGCACAGTTTTTGCTTACCGAAGGGGAATATTTCTTTAATAGTTTGTGGAACTGTTCATCAGGAAGGCAGAAAGATTTGTTATAATCAAGTTCTTAATGACCATTAGTATAATGATAATGGGTATCAACTTTTTGGTCTGGAAAGCATTTGAATCCATAGAACTCTATAATATGAAAATATCACACAAAGTGCTTGTAATTTTCTGAAATTATATATATAATATGATATACAAGTTCAATACTTGTAAGACAAGTGCACCTTATGGACAGAAGTGAAAAATGAATTAATTCTTTCGCAAACGATGTCCAACCATATATTATTTTATGATCATATATTTTCATGTAAGAAGTAGTCACATATATGTAAGAATAACAGCAAAGGAGGCAATTGAGTAAATTCTGTTCAAGAAAAAATTCACAAAACTCATTTCAATTACTTCAAGAAGTCCAAGTACTTACGGAAGGCGTCGTTTTTTTGAGCTTTATCGACTCATGGAGAATGATATAACGAAAAAAAAAACAAATTCTTCTTGAATAGGGTACACAATTAGAATACCTATCGAAAGGAACACTCGAGTGTAAAATCCTGGAAACATGCAGTAAAAACGATCATTGAAGGTATGAACCGACTTGAGAATATTGTGCTACTATTTTATTTGCAAAATA
>NC_051846.1:47835842-47839245 GCF_002237135.1 Teleopsis dalmanni
TGACAACAACACGTCCACCAACCCGTCCACCAACAAGAGCTACCCCACCACCAACAAGAGCAACACCACCACCAACTCGTCCACCAACCCGTCCACCAACAACTTATTTGCCCCCAACTACACGTGCAACTCAACCACCAACACGACCACCAACCCGTCCACCAACTCGCCCTCCAACTCGTCCACCAACACGTGCTACTACTCCAGCACCAACATACTTACCACCAACAAATAAACCACAACCTCCAGTGACAACTACTCGTCCACCAACCCGTCCACCAACAAGAGCAACTCCACCACCAACAAGAGCAACACCACCCCCAACTCGTCCACCAACACGTCCACCAACTCCACCACCAACTCGTCCACCAACCCGTCCACCAACTCCACCACCAACACGTGCTACAAGTACCCCAGCTCCAACTTATTTGCCACCAACAAATAAACCACAACCTCCAGTAACAACAACTCGTCCACCAACCCGTCCACCAACAAGAGCAACTCCACCACCAACTCGTCCACCAACACGTCCACCAACAACTTATTTGCCTCCCACTACAAGAGCAACTCAACCACCAACTCGTCCACCAACCCGTCCACCAACAACTTATTTGCCACCAACCACAAGAGCAACTCAACCACCAACCCGTCCACCAACTCGTCCTCCAACACGTCCTCCACCAACTTACTTGCCACCAACAAATAAACCACAACCACCAGTAACAACTACACGTCCACCAACTCGTCCACCAACAAGAGCAACTCCACCACCAACTCGTCCTTCCAGTACTCCAGCACCAACTTACTTGCCACCAACAAATAAACCACAACCACCAGTAACTACAACTCGTCCACCAACCCGTCCACCAACAAGAGCTACTCCACCACCAACTCGTCCACCAACTCGTCCACCAACCCGTCCACCAACAACATATTTGCCCCCAACTACACGTGCAACTCAACCACCAACACGACCACCAACTCGTCCACCAACCCGTCCACCAACAACTTATTTGCCCCCAACTACACGTGCAACTCAACCACCAACACGACCACCAACCCGTCCTCCAACTCGTCCACCAACACGTGCGACAACTCCAGCACCAACATACTTACCACCAACCAATAAACCACAACCTCCAATAACAACAACTCGTCCACCAACCCGTCCACCAACAAGAGCAACTCCACCACCAACAAGAGCAACTCCACCACCAACTCGTCCACCAACCCGTCCACCAACTCCACCACCAACTCGTCCATCAAGTACTCCAGCTCCAACTTATTTGCCACCAACAAATAAACCACAACCACCAGTAACTACAACCCGTCCACCAACTCGTCCACCAACAAGGGCTACTCCACCACCAACAAGAGCAACTCCACCACCAACTCGTCCACCAACCCGTCCACCAACAACTTATTTGCCCCCAACTACACGTGCGACTCAACCCCCAACACGGCCACCAACCCGTCCACCAACCCGTCCACCAACTCGTCCACCAACACGTGCTACAACTCCAGCACCAACATACTTGCCACCAACAAATAAACCACAACCTCCAATAACAACAACTCGTCCACCAACCCGTCCACCAACAAGAGCTACTCCACCACCAACTAAAGCTACTCCACCACCAACTCGTCCACCAACACGTCCACCAACTCCACCACCAACTCGTCCACCAACCCGTCCACCAACTCCACCACCAACACGTGCTACAAGTACCCCAGCTCCAACTTATTTGCCACCAACAAATAAACCACAACCTCCAGTAACAACAACTCGTCCACCAACCCGGCCACCAACAAGAGCAACTCCACCACCAACTCGTCCACCAACACGTCCACCAACAACTTATTTGCCTCCCACTACAAGAGCAACTCAACCACCAACTCGTCCACCAACTCGTCCACCAACCCGTCCACCAACAACTTATTTGCCACCAACTACAAGAGCAACTCAACCACCAACCCGTCCACCAACTCGTCCACCAACACGTCCTCCACCAACTTACTTGCCACCAACAAATAAACCACAACCTCCAGTAACAACTACACGTCCACCAACCCGACCACCAACCAGAGCGACTCCACCACCAACAAGAGCAACTCCACCACCAACTCGTCCACCAACCAGACCACCAACACCTCCTCCAACGACCAAACATCCTGGTTACAATTACCCCGTACCTAGCATTCCCTTCGAGTACTAAGCTCTGTTTGTCAAACTGCTGTAACGCTGCACATATATTTCAACTGTGAAGCAGCGTTTAGTGATAATGATCACTGCCTTTAAGTCTAGCAAAATGGTACCATCTATTTGTCTAGGGCTAGATACATCTAGTCAATACACTGTAAAAATTTTTGTTTTTTGCAATTGCAAGAATTCATGTTTTGTTTATATATTTTTTAATTAATAATATTCTTATAATTACTCATAGTTTTACTCTGCAAGTCGATAGCAAACGCGTGAATTTTTGTACAGCACGTTTGTATCTTTTCTACTGTATATCTTTGTTTTTTTATAAGACGAAATTAAATGTTTTATTTACAATATTTTAAGGAAAACTGAACGCTTTTGTTGTGCTCTAGATTTGTTACTAAAAATATTAATTCTTACAAAATGTGCCTTTGTATCCTTGCCAACGAAACTTTGTACTTTAGTTTTTGTGAATAAAAGAAAAATTAATTTTAAATGAGTGTTTCTTTTAATTGATTTTGTTTTTAATAATTTTTTTTTACTTCAACCATTGCCTAACTAAATACTGATTAAGGTTCATTTTTCGTATCTCAACAAAATTGCCGAAGATGCATGAAAGTAATTAAGCCCATGTGAGTTCATTTGAAGTTCATAAACTGCAAATTCAAATCTGAGTTTTCAGATTTCACAATTCTCCGATGATGGCAGATCTGAGGCGCTTGGCAATTACACCTCAGTGCGTACCAAGCCGAGGCGTGTTAAACAGTCTTTCACGGTAGGTGCACCCAAGTTTGTTTACACGAGTACTTGACTGCTTGGCGTATTTTATCAACAAATTTCAGGCAAGAAAAGCCAAGAAAAGGCAATGAAACAGACTTAAACACTAAATTACCTGATTGAGATTAATTATGAATTTGTACTCGTATGAGCATTTAATTTCTATTATGGTTTGCTGCTTTAGATTTTGTTATGTAGCTGATTAAATTACATTTTTTTGGTATGAATTCAGTTTAGCCAACTTTCTTTTTGATCATTTAAATAGGCGAAAAATTATGAAAATTTATTTTCAAGAAGAAAACGGTTTAATTATTCGAGCCAATTTTCATCTCAGTCGATTTTTGAATTCGCAATGAAGCAGAAGTCGTGCGGAGTTTTCTCGTCCTTACAAAACGGTTAACTTATAAAACTATAAAAGAATTT
>NC_051846.1:47839345-47846237 GCF_002237135.1 Teleopsis dalmanni
TTGTAATTTTTTTTTGTCATCTTTTATTATATTTTTAGACCGATTTTGCTAATGTCGTTGGCATACACCCAGAGTAATTTAATACTTTTACAATAAGTTTAGTTTTGCTACAATATTGATTCGTAGAATTAGCAATATTCAACATTATATTGGCTGAAATATCCTCTAGTATGGAGAATAGTAAAAAAATTTCTTTTAAATTTAATTAAGGTAGTGGTAATAATTCTATATCTATACAAAGCATCTTAACTGAATCAGAGCTACAAGATCACTCAATTGTTTGTCTTCAGTTTGTTAGTACATTTATTCAAAAACTGATATTATATTAGCTTCGATCAAACCTTTTACAAAAAAGTTCAATATCAAATTTTACAAAATTCATGCCACCCTATTTTATTAGGGCTTATCAAATATTGAGAAAGTTTATCAAATATTGAGAGAATTACATTGGTTGGTTTAAAAAGATTAATTAAAATTTATACCAGAATCGTTAAAAAAATATTTTAAAAAGTGTACTTACAACTTCTCTAAAATAGATAATAGTCTAACACCATAATACAGACCATCTCACAGATTCAAGATATGAGCTTGTCAATACATATGAAAGATCAGAAACAGTGTATGCTAAATCTTAATGGTACCAACATTGAAACAGTAAATATAATTGAGTATTCACATTACAAAGGTGTACTGATGAAAATCAATTAGGTCTAAAATGATATAAAATTATACGTTAAATCTTAAATAAAAAATTTAACGATACGAGATACTTTGTATTTTTCTAGTCGATGATTGCATTTATATCTTGATATACTGAAGCGTTTATGGTAATTAAACTAAAACTTCTCAGCCAAAAAATTGGCTTTTGGTTTGTTCTATAACTATAGTTTGGTTTGTAACTACAGTTTGAAATAATTAAGATATTTCTTATATCACATTAACTTTTAGCAAATTTTGCTAAAAGCTAATCAGTTTCAGCTAACGAATAGCTAGAGCAAGTTATAGCAGTCTACCAGAAATTTCTTAGAGCAGATCGTAGACGTACCTACTTATAGACCAACTAAATGCACAATAATGCTTCTTCAGTCTACAGATTTTACTTCTGAACTGATTCTGACGAGTTTATTTGTGGGATTTTTTTACCTTCGATATCAGCAGAGTTCGGAAAGCACTGTTTAGTTTCACCTTACCAATAGCTGCAGTTAAAGCTGTTAATCAGAAGTTTGGTAAAGCTTTTTTAAAAGAATAATAAGTTGATTTCTTTTTAACTGTCTGTATAAATGTAAGTGACTTTTATTCCTTTAAAAAGATTTTGATGAAAGCTGTATATGATATAAAACTTTGCTAGAAAGATAATAAATATAAAGTTGCGTATATGATCAACTTAATGAATACATACTCTCAGCAAGTAATAAATATTCTTCATAGTTACCTTCTGCTCAAAGAGTATTCAAATTTCGTAAATAAAACTTTATTTTATTCCAAATTTATTTTATCTCCTTCAAAATATGCTCCTTCTGAAGCGATACACATATGCCAACGCTTAACCCAATCTTCCATACACTTTTCGTAGGCCCGTGCAGGTATGGCTTTTAGTTCTTTCTGCGAATTCTCTTTTACCGATTTAATCGACTCAAAACGCTTACCACGAAGGGGCAATTTGAGTTTCGGGAACAGGAAAAACAACATCAGATCTGGCAAATATGGTGCCTGAGCTATGACAGTGGTGCCGGGTTTGGTCAAAAAATCGCGTACAACAAGAATTTTCCATAGTAAAAATCGCTAAATGCACTTGAGGTAGTCTCACATTAACAGCTGCTGTAGACAAAAAACTAAACAGATACCCTTTCTTGATATATTGTACCATATAATATATATATACATATGTACAAGGGTGTACCAACATAACAAAAATAAAAATTTTTGAAAAAGGTCTATTACTTAAGGAGTATTTAAAAAAGAACAAAATCCGATTACTTTTTGAGCAGGTATTTTACCATTTATAAGTGTTACAAAAATATTCCATAATATCAAATATTCTATATTTTCTATTTTCTATTTCTATTTTATTTTATATATAGATATAAATATTTTCTATTTTATGTATATAAATATAAAAATTCTATATATAATAAATTATCCAAGAATAAAAATGAAAGAATGGTTAAAACTAATGAATTGAATCAAATGAAACATTGATTTTAACTAATGAATTTGTTCTACTCATATTATATCGTTCGAACAATTTGGCATTTTGAAATATGTACTCTGCAGACTGCAACAAGATACATTAGTTTTCTTTTTATTCACATTAATAAATATACTATATAAATACCGTATAAACTCAATATGATCAATGACGAACAACCTACTTCTTTTGCTCTACGTGATAAAATATTGATATATAAAAAAACTTAAATACATGAAACTCGTAACAAAGATATTTCGAAATGCATTCTATTGAACTTATCAATATATCATAATAATTAACTCCATCAGTGGGCACTTGATAAAGCGCTTAACAAACCTTGTCGAAAGCATTTAACTATATTAATATTAACATTTATAACTTAAAATAGAAATATAGTTGGCAGCGAACTTCTTCTTGCTGCAAATCACCTTAAACGGATTATTTCTGGTTGTCTTAAAAGTCATTTCCGAATAAAAAATGATTAATCAAATCATTAAACTTATGCTCAAAAAAATATAATAAAATCGTCAGCAAAGAAAAAATTAATAAATTTAGCAAAATCAAAAATGCGTCAATATTAAGTTATAAACGTCATTTCATTATTTTTAATAATACTAATAAGTTGACAGAAAAAGTGAAAAGAATAATCAAATGGAAGAATTGCAGCAAAATCTTAAAATCGATTAATAAATGATATAAAATCGAAATTATTAAATTAAAAATTTCTTTGAAAATTATTTATAGAGTAATCCTAGTTAAACAAGATTATTAAATGAGCACTGTCAAGTCGAAGTTACATACATATAGACATATGTATATACTATACATATTTATATATAATTAAGAATATTATTATTTAAACGTGTTTGAAAGCAAACGAAATAATTCAAGATTTTATTGTATCAATAACTGAGAACAAAGACTAAATCTTAACCACTTTAAATCTTAAATATTCCTTTTAAGAATTATAGACTAATTTAAATTCAACTATTTAGTTTTCGACCAGTTTTACTTTTATTTAATATGTTCATATATATACGTAAATTTATCATATAAATTTTATTGGGCAATATTTTTAATGACAATAAAATTAGAAAACCACAAAGAAATTAATTATAAGCAAAATATTCTTGTTTTCTATTTTGTACATAATTTGTTTATGTTTAAAAAAAAAATTTATTTTATTTTTAGTGCTTAAAATAAATTAAAATTGAATATCAGATTGTTACAACAGAGCCCCCGCCAAACACATAAAACAATATATAAATTCATTTATATCTTCGTTAATCTCCTTAGATCTGCGTACGGTTTGACGTAATTTTATTTCAATTAATTTATTGATTTCATCATTTTAAAATTTTAGATACAAATGCGAATACTCGTACATACAAGAGTGTTGAATCTTAAACAGCATCATAAAATTAAAATTAATTAAAATAAATTTGTCAAACTTTTTGCTTGCGGTAGACAATTTGTTATCTATTACAGATACATTATTTTTAATTTGATAATAAAGTCTTTCTCTTCCTTGTGTATAAATTTATAAATCAAATACAACTTACAAAAAATGCAAGTTTATTATAGAATATTAAGCAAATTACTAATTTACAATTGTTATTAAAACATAAAGTCATAAAAAATTAAAAAAAAAAACTATTTCTTTATGCAAATTATATAGGATACATAACATTAAGTTATAATCTAAATTTCATCTACGAATTCATGCACACAAAGATATATAGAAAACAACCAAGGATCCGATTTTCTGTTAAAATAATTACCCATCATTCCGCTATTCTATCTGGCGATTTCCCGTGATGTGGTCTTTTTACTAGTATCTAATTTAACAAAATCTTGATGATGGGATTGCTAAATGCTCACGTACATAATTATTCTATGCCAATCCTTATAAATTTGTCGTTGTACAATATTTGAACAATAAAGTAGTTTTTTCTAATACGACCCACCCTAGTTTTTTTGCAGTTCCTCTAAATTTATGCATTTCTAAAAACCATAAAAATAATTTTCTGTTCATATTTCCAATAGAAGCTTGTACTTCTTATGTAAATAGTAGTAATAGTGTTGATCCTACTTTTATCTTAAATACATATATATACAATATCCTGCATATTGATATTCTCACGCATTTCTGTGTCATCTGCCAGTAGCGCTATTTTAAATAGAGCTATTTTAATAGCTCTATTTTAATGTCAAAATATTTAAATAACCCTCTCTCTTTCTTTCGCTTTCTTTCTCTAACACTCTCTCACTCGTGTCTTCTTTTCATATTATTGTAGACTTAGTTTTCTTAGTTAATACTTCTATACTGTATGTCCTACCAATTGTAGCAAAACAATACCAAAGTCTTTGATAACTATGCAAACAGCTTATTTTGTGTTTTGTTTAATTTTGTATAAATTTACAAATAATTAAGTTTTACAAATAAACAAAAAAATATTTGAAATATATGTCTTTTTACAACAATGTACCAAACAAATAGCGTTACACATGGCGTATGATTAACTTATTGCAACTAAGTAAAGTGATCCAGATATTTTGAAAGAGTTTAGTAATAAATTTGTTCCTTAACTTAATTGCTCTAAATATATAAATAAATAAGTCATTTATTATTTGTTGTAGTTTAATCTAAAACGTCCTCCCTTTTCTTCAATGTCGATAAAGAAAATATAAAACATCTTTAACCATGTAAACATTTTGTTTCCTGATAAGAGCAACTAACCGAAACAAGTCTGATTTATATAGAACAAGAACTATCTTCTTGTTAATCTGGATTTTATTTAGCACATTAAAAGCATTAAAAAATAAATTCAAAAAAAATAATAAATTAAACCATTTCCGCATAGTCAGAAATGTGTAGTATGCATAATTTCGGTTGTTTATAGAAATTTGAAACGTTAATATTGTAAATTAATATTGTAAATAAATTAATTAATTAGGAATATAAATGTTCTCAATTTTAATAATTAATTTAACTATTTTAGTTTAAACTTCAACTAAACAAGATGATGACGTCAAATGTTTTGTATTCCATAATAAACTATAAATAATAAGCAAAATATAAGAAGTAAATATTAACATATATGAGTAGTCAGTAGAAATATTTAATAATAATTAATTTATTAATGCTTTTATATAGATTAATGAACATTAAATTAAACATTTGACAAATTATTATGTCTAATTATTATAATTAATGCAACTTAAGAACTGTAAAAAATATATATAATAATTGAAATATATAGCTTTACTACTACATTATTGGCTTTAAATAATGTAGTATATAACATCCATTTATATAATGAAGAAATATATGTATTACATCTCCTTCATAGACTTAGATAAGTGTCGTGGACAAATTCGATAAGTATAAGTTCCTTTTTTCTTAAGCAGTTTTTTTGATCTTCTAATTCAACCTACTGTACCGTATGAGTATTGCTGTAATGATTCTTAACTTGTTTTTTAGTTTAGTTTATACGATCTCAATATAATTCACATTAATAGTCCCTGTAAGGATTCTAAATGTGATATATAAGTGTGTAACTTATATGTGTAACTGAAAATGGTTAACATGACTACTTCAGAAAATTCTCCTCGCTTTAGATTAGATAATAATATCCAATCCCCTTTTTAATCCAAGATCGTTACGACAAGAAATCCTAATGAATATCGGATGACTAGCAAACATGAATTGTATTTTGGAATTGTACTTTTTTAGTCATTCTATAGTTTAGAGAGGTTTCGAAAAGTAGTTTATATATTCCTCTGAATGATACAATCGTAGTTTTTACAGCGTAAAATTTAATCTGATGTTGAAAGATCAATTTTCAGTTTTATTTCTAGCTGAGTTCCATTAGAACATCTATCGTTTTCTCTCTATATGTAATAACTATGTCGTCAGCATAACCCTGTAGTGATTAACTGTTGTTTCCTTATTCCACCAAAACTTTATTTACTACAATACTCAATAATAAATTCGACAACATTCCTTCTTGTTCATTTTCTACGCTAATAGGTATCTATTTTCTTGATACACAGCATATTTTTCATTCATAGAGCTAGATTATTGTAACAATCTCATTTACACTAGTGGAATACTTTATATGTACTTTAGATAAATAAAGTTTATTAATAAGGATTCTCATTCAATAATCTTAAAGTTTTATAAATTTTACAAACTCCTATTAAATAATACTTTCTGACTTATCACATTATTATTTCTGTTATACTAACTTTTAAACATATTAATATCAAAAATTCTATATGATTTTAAATCAATATAAAATCATATACTCGTAATTTAATATTGATCATATTTTATTGATATTATTATGATGAATATTGATTAATTATATTATAACTTAATATTGATGATTATTGATTGATTAAATTATATTATAATTTTAATAATATATATATTGATATTCAGATGTCTGAGTTGGTGAATCAGCACCTTTACTCTATTTTATCTGTGGACAGTTTTATGTCACACTAAGAATAACTGAATACGGGGCTTTATAATATGATGGATCTGATGTCTTTGTATCTGCCTGTGTTTATCAAATTTCGCTGTATTTTTAGGATTCTGAGAGTTGGATTATTGTGACTGTCAATTATATTGAGCAGTTTCAGAGCACGATCTTTAATGTATTTTTCGACTGAATCGACTCTCAGATCTCTGTG
>NC_051846.1:47846337-47853332 GCF_002237135.1 Teleopsis dalmanni
ATTTTATTTTATTTTATTTTATTTTATTTTATTGTATTGTATTTTATTTTATTTAATTTTATTTTATTATATTTTATTTTATATTATTACATTTTCTTTTATTTCAGTGTATTTCATTGTATTGTCTTTTTTTCCTTTTTTTTATATTATTTTTATTTATTTTATTGTGTTTTATTGTATTTTATTTTATATTATTTTATTTAAAGTTATTTTATTTTACTATAATTTATTTAATTTTGATTTATTTTGTCTTCTTTTGCTATATTTTATTTTATTTAATTGCATTGTATTTTATTTTAGTTAAGTTTATTTTGCATTGTTTTATTATATTTTATATTATTTTTTTTTATATTATTTTATTTTATGTTATTTTATTTTATATTATTTTATTTTATTTTATTTTATTTTATTTTATTTAATTTTATTGTCTTTTTTTATATTATTTCATATTATTTTTATTTGTTTTATTTTATTTTACTTTAATGTGTTTTATTGTGTTTTATTTTATTTCATTTTATTTTATTTTATATTATATTATTTTATTTAATATTATCTTATTTTATTTCACTTTTATTTTATTATTTTATTTTATTTATACAAAATAAATTAAATTTTGTCTTCTTTTGCTATATTTTTCTTGTATTTTATTTTAGTTAAGTTTATTTTCCATTGTTTTATTATATTTTATATAATTTTATTTTATATTATTTTATTTTATGCTATTTTATTTTATTTTATATTATATTATTTTATTATTTATAAATTATTTTATATTATTTGTTCCAATTTGATAGGTTTAGGACTACGTGTAATTCATTGAGATCAAATACTTACATTATTTCAGTGTTTTCAAAATCAACACTTTATTCAAATATATTTTCGAAGTACCCCTTAATCCATTAAAATTTATCATACAAAAATCTTTAGACAGGCACATTAATAACTTTACCTTTTTTATCTGAACAGTATTTTTTCATTTTCATTTTATTATGGACACTAAAATTCATAAATTTACGCTTGAATTCCGCTTATCAATGCGATCGCTGTTTACTGTTTGTTAACTAACGGAAAACAATAATCGTTTAACCCCTTTTACATGCGAATATGAAGAAGATCTCGTTGGCTTAACAGTTAATCAAGTTCAAACTCTGTTCTCAGAAGTCCGCACCTAATCCTGTAGGCAAAACTGCGGTTAACGCTGCTATCGTAAACTACAGTGAGGAGCTACAAAAAAAATTAAATTAATAAAAATTCAAAAATTCGCATCCGTAAAATTTGCACATCGTCAATTGCAATTAGGCAATGCAATGCAAATTAAACCCACAGATACCGTTACACGCCACAAAAGAAGGGCTGTTAACATAATGAAAGGAAGATTCACCCCTTCGAACTTAAGATGTTCAATAGGTCAATGAACCAAAACATTTCTAATTTCTGTGTTGTTTTTTGAGACATAAAAGAAAGTGAAAAACAGTTTTTCTTTTCTGATTGAACTTCTTGAACTTTGTAATTTGATATGAGGAAGAATCTTTGTCTTAACAAGAGGGTTGATCTGCAAATTAATCGAGATAAAGACGTAGAAGTTTTTTACTGTTACTTTATAAATTAGTTTCCGTAAAGGCATACGAAATTTTTTTATGCGTCGGTGATCTTTATACCATAAATTTTGATAAAGTTTTGAATTTCTCGAGGAATATAAATTATATAGTTTATATGTGGTAGTATTGTTTTGAAAATATATGTCTAACAAAATTGCCATCTAGTAAAACTGTATATATTTACTATAACATTTACTGTTTTTCCGTATTGATGCGTGGAACATACGCTGGTTGGTGATCAAACAACAGCGTTTGGATCAGATTTGTTTATTTCGAATTTTTTTCAGTGATGAGACTTATTTTTCGTTTAGTGGATGTATCGAAATAGTCACATCTAGTGTAGCAGAAACCTACAAGATGTTATCTAAAGCCCATTGCAACCATATAAAGTCATTTTATGATGTGATATTCAGTGTCAGGTATGATAAATCCGTACTTTTAGAAAAATGACGAAGTGTGTCACAACTTCCACAACTATCCACATGTCACATTTTCAATTTTATTTTGGTGTAAAATTGAATGCAAGTATATACAGAAGATAATAGTGTGTGTGTCACAAGTCATATAACATGTCCCATTTTCGATTTGTTGAGCGATCAATTTTTCGGAAGTGAAATTTTTGTTTTGCTAATATGAATTGACTACCAAGATCTTGTGAATTATAATCATTGGACTTTTTTCCGAAAGATTATGCGAATAACCGTAATTATTTATACAATACATATAGTCCCCATGTTTCTAAGAAAAACATCTGCTAAGCAATACTCGAGCTATTACCATCTATGTGCCGACCATCCAAATCTTCCAGTAGTGTTAATTATTATATGAATAACATTTGAGTAATGTTGTATTTTATACCTAATGACCATTTGACTCTTTTGATAGATTTCTATTAATAATATTTAATGTTCAAGTTGTATATTCTTATACATTCGGTATCCTTTATAATAGTTTCAACCAATTTTATTGCTACACCAAAAAAATTTATTTAAAATAATAATAATATAGAAAACTTACAAATTAAAAAAAACATTGATTTGGACTTAACAAATATATATACACAACACTATTTTGTAACTGTAATATTACTTATATAATAGTAGAAACTTTAATAACTGTTGAAAAACAGCCCTCCAAGAGCACGGTATTAAGTTCCTACGATAGCGAATCAGCACGTAGGAACTCTATACCTCGCTTATGGCAAAAAGGCGTTCAATGTTGGATTATTAATAATGTTTACTGATTAGTAAGATATAATAAATAATATAATAACAATAATATATTAAAAAATATAATAACAATTATAAAATATATGTTACTGATATAATGTATGTTATATTTAAGACACATAAGACACAGAGCTGATGATTTTACACATTACACATTTTACACATTTTGAAATATTAACAAATATGTGTATTAATTAGTTGTAAATATAAATAGGAAATAATATAAATACACAAAGTAATTATTAAATAGTTAAAATCTATATCTCATATGTAGTTATATTATGTTTATATTATTTTTATATTTATTTATATATATTTGTATTAGATATTTTTATATATAAATTTATATATATATTTATATTCAGAGCATGGTTTTATATCTCTACTGCACTATGTTTACTTCCTAAATTGTAAACTAAAATAACGATAAATGTGTAATAATAGAAGATATAAGAGATTTAAGTATCGAATATAATATATTATAAGTTATGCTAACTACAAAATGGGATTTCTCTGGTAACAAAAAGTGTTTATTTTTAAACTATAAACTAAAAAAACACACTTTTGTGTCTCAAAGTTCATATATTTTTTATAAATATTTAAGGATTAATGCTAATGATATTAATACAATCAATTTAAAATCTGATTAGTGGCTTATAGAAATGTTTGCATAAATCATAAAAATTTAGTTAATAAGTATGAAAAATAATAGATTTTATTGAACTACATCCATTTCCAAAATTTTCCAACTTAAACACAAACAAAAAATAAATATTTGCATGTGGAATAATTGCAACTAATATTGAAGATAACAACATGCCATCCTTGAGATACTCATGAAATGACTAAATGGCACTTGATGTTGAATAATTTGAAGGCTTTAACCCAGCAAAGTACTACTTTTTGACTGGTAGGAATATCATTAGCCAAACAAGCAGACAAACAGTAAAAACCTCAAACTAAAGAACGAGTATCTCAACATTGGGTGTCTTGGATTTTGTGGATTGATGCGAAGCGAAGCTAAAGCAGTTGTTTACGTGAATTCCTTTTAAATGCAATTAAGACGCATTAAACTGTTAAATCGATGATTATGAGCTGAAATTTAAACATGTTTGACAAGAGGCTATAAAAGGATTAAAATGACTTTGCCATTGCCAAAATGTAGACGAAAAACATTCTACGAATATTCATAGTCGTAGATATAAGCCATACGACAAGCATACCATACCAGCCAAGTTAAATATTGTCGTTGTGTTCACTACTCTTGCCATTGCTCGAAATTGCCAACAAGTCTGAGTTCGTGCAAAATTCTATACTGGCATTTGGCAGTTTTTTTTATACATGACTATTAGATACTTTTTGTGTGTAGACGTAAAATTTGGTAGCTTTTTTGCTATTAGTTTATTTGTCTGATAAACATGCGCATATGAAAAATCATGCTTTCAAATTTAATGTGCACATTAGCCATTCTTGAGAAGAAAAAATTAGAAAAAAAATGGTAAATGCAAAAAGGCACTCAAGGATTAAGAAATGACAAAAACTACAACATGCATGCTCCAGCACATACCATATAGATTAAGCTGCAATAGGAATTTTAGTAATCTCGTATGTTGATATTTATATCTTAAACTTTGTTTCTATATTTACATATACTTTTGTAATATTTGATTGAAGAATTTTTTTCGTCCAATTTTTGGAAAGGACTAAAGCTATGTATAAATCTCCTTATGCTGTGGAGGTAAGTATATATCTATCTTTTATGGATAATATAGTTATAACAACTCCTCGCAATTTGTCTAATAGAGGTCTTATAAAGGAGTTCACTTCTCCATACCCCATACCTATAGTAAGTAGTGAGGTAGTCGCCTTTCTGATACAATTTTTCTGACTTTTCAAAATATTTCATTACAGATATTTTATTGTTGCTTCTAGACATTGTGAAATTAAAAACCAAAATGGCTTTAAGCAAAAACATGTCGCCTTCTTGGCTGCAGATAAATCTCATATGTATATGCAAATTACATAAATTAACATGAAACAAAAATTTTTAGGAACGATACAACTGTTGTGAAAAAATCATAAAATTGCATACGAAGTTTTAGTCTAAAGTGCTTGAACCATAAAGCAGTAAAGTTAAAATAATATATTAAATATTCGTTTATTGTTTTACTAAGGATAGAAAGTGATTATAAATTATATACAAAGAATTGCCTAGTTAATTGCAAGTAATTTCGAATTATCATAAACTTTGAACTGCTTATAGCTCTGTATTAAAATATCTGATTATATTAATTATAAATTTGTGAAATAATTTAGGTATTAAGTTTTTAAAAAACATTATCTCTATGATGAGATCATATATCATATCAAAAATTAGTATTGTTAATTGTCTGAATCTTTGATTCGATGAATTTCTTTGCTACAAAATATAGTCTTTCCAGTTTGGTTTTGGTGTGATGATATTCCAAGTTACATAGATATTTTGTTTGTTCTAATTAATTTGTTATTAATTTTTATTAACTTATCTATAAATTTTTTATATATAAAATTCGTATCCCATTTTTGAGGCCATTTGATAACTATTTCTTGTAGAATTTGTAGCTCTTTCCGAGCTATGTCAGTATTGATTTGTGAAAATAACGGAACTGCATTATCGGCTAATATAGCTTTATTATCATGATTTTCGATTATAGAATGAGGTTCACATTCGTGATTGAAAGAAGTTTAGACTGGTGATTGGACGAGGTTTATACCTTTGATTAATCATGATTAATCCTTATGAGTAGAGGAGGTTCACACTTATGAATAGAGGTGGCTCACTGTTGTCAATGGAGAAGGTACACTCTGCTGAATGAATGACGTTCGCATTCGTGAATGAATGAGGTTCACACTAGTGAATAAATTAAGTTCCCACTCGTAAATCAACGAGGTTCATACTCGTGAATCAAAGAGTTTTACAATTGTGAATAAACGGGATTCATACTTATGAATGAAAGAGGTTCACACTAATAAAAGTACGAGGTTTACCATTGTTAATGGATGAGGCTTACACTTGTGGCTGGATGCGTGTAACTTTAAGAATAACTCTAAAAAATTCTAGATTGTTGAGGTGCTCAGGAATCATTTTTTTTCTAAAAGAAGATTTTGTAGATTTGAGTTCGTATAGTTTGCGACTTGCTTGTCAATCGATTAAGAACCACAGTTCGCTCTGAAGACCATATTCAAAATATTAAATAAATTCATAAAAACTAATATATTTTCTGTTGGTTCAATAAAAATCAATCTTTTCCATAAAAATGTGGCATTCTAAACAGTTGCAGTTCAATTGAGTTACTCTATACATACAATGACAGAAAAAATTTTATATTATATTATTAAAGAACAACCATTGTAACAACAAATTAGCTTTATATAACTAAATTTATTTTCGTTTTATTTTCAAATAATGAAAATTAAAATCTCAATTTGCTGCCTAAGCAAATTAGCAAAATGTGCAGTGAATTTTTAATTAAAATATTTTTTGATTGATTTATCCGACAAGTTGCCACAAATATCCGACAAATCTTGTAACTCATACTTCAACTCAGTGAACCCAAAATCAAATCACATTATAATAATTAAACGAATGACATTTAGAAAAATGAGCAACTGTCAGTCAAAGTATCTAACTATGCACCTCAGAATCTATCCATTATTTGTTGTGATTAAAATCTACTACTCTACTACTATACTCATAGAATAATGCAAATAGGTAGGAGCAAAAGCAGAACAAAAAAAGACGTATCTGTGCTGTTTGTTAACAATTTTGCAATAATTTTTCTCGATTATGAGTAAAATTAACACCCACTTAGACTGAAGCTGAGCTTACTGTGCGCTCCGTTCTTAACGTATTTTATTGCAAAATTTAAATGCCAATTTAATGCAAAATTTATGCAAATCGAACAGAAATGGATATGATTTGTGTGAACTGTCAAGAGTTTTGTATGCACAAAAATGCTGCATTTTACAGATTGAAACAGTTGAGATATTTCTAATACGGGTACATTTTGTTTGCAGTTTTCAATCTGCGCTTGTAAGCAAAGCGATGACAGCTCTTTATCTGCGCTCTTGGCTATTCGCAGTACGCCGTTTTGCGCTGCTGGTGTTGTGAATATAAATTAGTTTGATA
>NC_051846.1:47853432-47858876 GCF_002237135.1 Teleopsis dalmanni
GCCTACATAAAAACTAAGCACTATTGCACACGCGGTTGTCAAAACAAGATCAGAAGCACAGCGGCTACACGGCCAAGAATAAAAGCACAGCGGTTTACGCGGTAACATCAGAAACACAGCGGTTTACACTGCAAAACACAGCAGGTAAACGAACGGAAGAATTTAAAATACGCTAGACGAAAGCTCCGGCGTAGGAGTATTTAAGACAGCGAAATTATGAAACAGGGCGAGTCTATGAACATTCGTCAAGGTGGTATTACGCCGAAAAATTATAATAATAATTATATGTCTATGAAAACATATATCAGAAATATATAAGTCCTGCATTGGTGTTACGACAACGGCCATAATTACATGTCTATGAAACATATATCAGAAATATATAAGTCCTGCGTTGGTGTTACGACAACGGCCATAATTATATATCTATGAAACATATATCAGAAATATATAAGCCCTGCGTTGGTGTTACGACAACGGCCATAATTATATGTCTATGAAACATATATCAGAAATATAGTAAGTCCTGCGTTGGTGTTACGACAAAGGCCATAAATTATATGTCTATGAAACATGTATATATATCTTCTTGTAATAATACATATCGAGTTGTACTATATCTTTCTTCTTCTAGGATTGATTTGTAATCAGTTTCTTTTCCAATTGTAAATTGTAAAATTAAAGTAACTTACAGAGGAGTAAAAGGAGTCGGTCTTAGGCAACAGAGGAGGAAAATTCGGAAAACCACTGCAAGTGAAGATCTCATCGACAAGTACGATAGGAAATACAACAGGAGCCTGAGCTAAAGAAGATGCACATTTCTTGTTCTTATTTTTATTGAATGAAATCACATTTTAATTGAAATAACTTTATCATATGTTGGAATAATTATTGGAATATTGTCTTCCAAAGTAAATAAGCTATACAATTCAATCTAGTAAACGAACGTTTCCTTTTCTTTCTTTTTTTTTTTAAAACACCTACGTCCCGCGAATATAAATTCATTGTAATGACTCTGGACGACGGCTGAGGATACCCCAGCAAAAACTAAATATTTTTGAACGTCACCAAAAAGTGTCGTTACAGCACATCCGCAAGCAAAAATGAACTGTTTAATATATTAAAGTTCATATTATTTTTATTAAAGTCATTGTTCTATCTACGTGGCATACTAGCAGGACACTGTCTAATACGTAGGCTGCTTTTTAAGTCTTGCGCCTAGAAAACACTAAGTATCACCAGATAAATTTTGACATTTCTAATCACAAGCTTGGTAAGTTCTTGTAACAACAAATGTAACATCTACAACCTTTCAGTTTATACACGGTTAAGATCGATTTTAAATTGTCTCTCTGCAAAAAAAAAAAATAAACATATTCGTGTGATAAAATCATCACACGATTTTCGACGCGGATTAACCAGAATAGAATCTATCGATCAACTTAGTTCTACATTTGTTGATAATACAACATTTCCAGCTAGTTCAATGAGTTGGAGAATGGTCATCCTTTTCTCCACGACGAATTCCATGAATGTCGTCCAAGAACGGGTTGTTGTAATAAAAAACATCGATGAAGTGCTGGAAATGATTGGGATGGATCGGCATGTTACATACCCGAAGATATAAGCGTCCTTGGGCATTAATAGGACCAGCATACATTAAAGTTTACATATATATTTAGCTGTCAGAAGAATTGGTTTCCACTTGAGTTCTCATTATTGGACAATCGTTCAAGAGCAGGCATGTGCTGCTGATTGGTGTAAGGAAATGCTGAAAAATGCCGAGACAGTTTAAAACACGTCTACGACATCGTGACAGGTGACGAATCATGGATCTACGCTTATGAGCCCGAAAATAAATAGCAATCCACTGCTTGTGCCTTCCAAAGTAAGCAGAATCCAATAAATGTTGTTCGGGAATGAAGAAAATGTAATCATATAGTCGCATGTTTTTTCAGAATGTCCAGTTATGTCGCAACTATACCACTTGAAGAATGCAGAACGGTCAATTCTAAATGGTACAAAACAATTTGTTTGCCGGCAGTCTTCGGAGTAAACCAATCGTCGAAGGAAGATCATCCTCCACCATGACACTGCGAGCTACTACACAACAGCTCTAACAGAAGAGTTTTTGAGCACTCCAAATTAATGAATTATCTGCCCTATATCATCCTGATTTGGTACCCAATAGCTTCGTTTTGTTTCCAAGCATTAGGATAAAATACATGATCAGCATACAATGACTTTATTTTGTTTCCAAGCATTAAGAAAAAAATGCATGGTTCGCGTTTTTCTGTCCCCAAACAGACCGTTGCAATATTCAAACCCTGGTTTTGGAAATGCCAACTTTAGATTGGCAAAACTGTTTCGAAAATTGTTTCAATCGAATGCAAAAATGTGTCGATCATTATGAAGAATACTTCGAAAAACAATAAAACCATTTTTACTGAATAATCTCTGTGTTTTTAATGTAAGGCACACGACTAAAGAGGCAGCTCTCGTAGAATAGACCCCACGCTTATTGCTGTATCTATGCAATAGAGGATAAAGTGGAAAGTTCATGTTACAAATTTACTTTATTGCGATGAAAAACCGTATATGCAGTTTAGATTCTTTCTTCATCAAATATTCTTCTGATATTACCAATGTAAGTAGGGATATCTTTACCTATAGCAGTAAGCGTGCCATTATAACATTGGTATGAAAATGGTTTCGCTTTCAGTGTCTAAGTAAGTCGTGTCTTTTCTTGTGTTCAAATTTAATGAACTTATTTGAGTAATATGAATTGATCTTCATTTAATCATAGAATATATTTTCTAGTGTATATGAAATATCTAACAGACAGTGTTGTTTATCTCTTCGTTGTTGACTTATACTGTACTCGTAAGACACTACCACTTGTTTTTGTTTGCATTTCAACTTTTATAATTAAATTAAAATCATTAAAATGATCAGCAAATACGATATAACTTATTGCTTTTTGCAGTGCACTTGACTGGCCACTTTTTATTGCAAAATTCACGGACTCCGGCACCAAGTCACCATTAAATAAATTACTTTATTAGTCTGCATACCCTTTAGTGTAGTTTTCAATAAACTCAGATTCTTTGTTTTAACAAACAAAAGGTTTCCATTTCGAAAATTTGTTCATGTTGTTATAAAATTGTTATTTTCGCTTTGACTTGTATTCCGCCACCACCATGGGTACCAACAGCACATATAGTATACTGTAAGTATACTGACTCGAGCAGTGGCATTGGAACTTAACTTTTCATGCACTTGTTCATGTCCATGAACCGGCGGCACAGTTTGTCTGCATGTAGTTGTGTTAATAAAATTGTTACCACCGTCTCATTGGAGTGCAATATTTCAACAGATACGCTATGTGGTATGAGTATTTTACAGCGAGTATGAAATTAAACGTTTTCGTTCATCTTTTGAACACTTTTATGAGCGGCCAATTTTATAAAAGTGCAGTTGTTTTCCTTTACATTTTTCGTTATTAAATATATTTTTTCTCCTTTTTTCCCATTTTTTGCTCTTTTAACTGCCAATCGGCACGATATCGTACTAAAATGGCAAGTGTTGCGGTAAATTTATATGTGGCCAACAGTAACACCAGAGTGGTACATGAAGTTTGGGTGATAAAATTCCACATAACAATTAGCTGTGCCCATGCAATATATTACTTTCGGCACCGAACCTTACACACATGTGTGTTGATATCGTATATGATCTCCCCTATGCTGTGTAGAGGTCTGTGAATGCGTGTGTTATGATATTTATGTGTGTCTTTAATTTATTTCGGCCAAGCACTTGTAACGTGTTTGTCTGACATGGGCGATATACGAAAGGTACTCGTTAAAAGTGACCATTAAATGTTGACGCTTTGCTTAAACTGTATTTGTACTTGAGCGTATTTAAGATAAAAATTAATTTTCTACATAAAATATGTTGAAAAAATAAAAATGAAAGAATCTTCATGTTAGCATTTTGTATTCTTCACCTCAAACTATAGTTCGAACTTCACTTTACTTACACGAATCTATTTCCCGTGACAATTGAACATTCTTCGTATGTAGCAAAACTGTCCGTATTCAAGGACTTAATACCTTGTGAAAAATTAATGACAATGGATGAAGAAAAACATCAAAAATTCGGATAGTAGTGTTTATGGAGGTTAAGATCAAAAAACGTAAATCTTCTACACAAAGGTCAACGAAAATTAATTTTTGTATATTGATTTATGTTTTTACAAATAAGATGACATTTTTAGGGTTCTTAGTATAAAAATTATCTTATGGAAAAAGCTATTGGCATAAAATCTTCAATAGTTCGGTAAACATTTTTCTTTAATAATTAAAATAAAGTAAACTTATGAATTTTCTTTAAAAAAGAAAAAAAATTGAATAGTTCAAATACAAATTGCAACACAAAAATTTGGAACGTATTGTTCCAAAATAAGAAGACATAGATATATACTTGAATTGGTTATGCATATTAAGTTGATCAAAAAATTCGCGGCACTGGGATGATAAAATTTTTACAAAAACATTATTTCAAAGATCATTCTATTAATTGATTCCTTCCCTGCAATTGTTTTATAGAAGATTTGCAAAAAAGCATTCAATTGGCCCAGCTAACTTTTTATTTGATGAAAACCATTTTCCACGAAAGTATTTTTGAAGTTTAGCGAAGAGTCTGAACATAGAAGTAGTTAATCATAGTATTCTAGTACTAGTAATTTTATGTACTTATTTTAACTATGTTTTTTTTTCAAACTACCATATGTTAGTAGGCGCGTTGTATTCATGAAAAATAATTATTTTTACTTTCTTAAACAGTTTTTTTAACGGATTTTCGACTGAATCAAAATTTGAAATACTAAACAGTGTTTATTATTAATATTATGCACTTTAACATAAACAAAATTTTTTTAGCATTCCAATAAAACTAAAGGTAACAGTGTTTATTTTAGTTTCTGAAAGGTTACGCTTTTGAGACTATATTACCGGGTTCACACCACTTCTTATATTATTGTTATGTTTCATCTTTTCTAAAATAATTTCTGTAGTATTGTAAGCAAATGCGGGTATTTAATGTGCATACATACAGCTTCTACTAAATCTCTTAAGTTAATCGAATCTTCCAAAAACACATCCAGCAATTTTTGGATGTCCTTCTTGTGGATTATGTTGTAGATCGCATTTATGACTACTTCTAAAGAAACTAACTCACTCACTATTCTTCCGCACACTTTCTGTGCTACTTTATAATTCTGTAATAAATAAAGCTTCTGTGTTCCACGGATATATAGACAGGTTGATTGATCTATAGAGCACAAGTTTTATTAGCATAGAGAAAGCTCTACTTCCCAATTGCTTAGCGAGCCCATAATTCTAATCTCTGCTCTCTGATTTAATCATCGCTATGATTAGTTACGA
>NC_051846.1:47858976-47866860 GCF_002237135.1 Teleopsis dalmanni
TAGTTTATATAATGGGATCGTAATAAATCTCTGTTATCTAGAAATGACAAGCCAAACTTTAACACAATCATAAAGTAAATTTTTATTCATGAAAGTCTTTCAGAGGGCAAAAATGAACGCATGAGCGAATAATTTGAAAGTGCAACGAAAGATTGCACGACTTAGATTTCATTTGTTGGAATTATTTCCGATAGACAATGAAAGCATCGATGAAAAAAGGAAAGAAATTCGGTGTCAACACTTTTAACATCAAATTTAAAAATAAAAGCAAAAAATCTTGTACCAAACTGAATTCGGTCATGGGGACTACAAACGCCAAAGTCAAACCGCACCCCAAATGCCACCACAGAAATTAACAAACGAGCTTGGTATTGGCTTTTGTTGCACAAAAGTTTCATTCATCATAGTTTTATACGAGTAGAGGAAAAAAATTAATTTTTCTAGTGTTTTAGCCACAAATTCACTTGAAGTAACAGAGCAACAGAGCTATAGTAACTAAAAAGACACTAACTGTAGGCAATCGTGCTAACTTTGGTTCTGCCATTGCATCAAAAAACAACAACCACTCCATAAAGAGTGTGTTTGCTGACCACGAATGGATGCGAGTGCTTCTAGCTTAAAGTAGTGGTACAGCTGTTAACTGCGAGCCATGCTGCATGAAATTGAATTTGCACTACACCGCAAAAACCAAACGAATTGGTTATAAATCCATTCATTCCAATTGAAAGAGCTACATCGCGGCTCACCGCATACTATAGTTGCGATTTTTATAGTTTCGCTTAAATGCGATGTTCGGTGCAAATATACCAGCACCAAATGTTAACTGAAGATAGAAATTTTGAAAGCTAAGTTGTGTATGAATCACAACAGCATCAGATGCTGTTCCATGTTAGTTCAGACAACGTTGTGCACGTGGCTATTGGTTACAATGCAATTGCAGTTTTCATATTTCCATTGAACTTAATCAATTTCATTTGTTTCAATAGATTAACTCAATCGTTGCTTAGAGAGGTAATAATAAAAACGTTAAATATACATTCATAGGAGGAAAACCATTCCTATTTCAACAGCTGCGATTTGATTTACACTCCAATTGTTCTATTCTTCCAAGTGTTATCTGAAGATATGTAATACAATTCAAAGATTTCTGCATTGCAGGTAAAAATTAAAGCAAAATTAAATCACTAAAATACCACATTCATAAAAAAAGAAAATGAAAAAAATTTAAATAAAAAAAAACTAAAAATGAAAGTATCTGTAAGCTAGTCAAATATTTATTCAAATATAAAAAATCAAATGTAATATAGGGAAAGTATTATTAATAATATCCGAACTTCGAAAATATTTCTGCAAAAGTTAAAAAGTTAAATTGTTGTTATCACCAGCTGCACACTGCAGCTATGCTGTCCATTTATAGGGTGCGTTGTTCGCAGGACTAGACTGGCGACACTAATTATCATGCCATTGGCATTGTATGGAGGACATTGGAAATCACAGTTTTCTTTTCCACAGTTATGCTTAGGAAGATAGAAAGTGAAGTATTTTTTCTGTATACTGAAACGTATGTTGTTGGCAGTGCTAAGTCGCAACCGTACCTTGTCTGCGACAAGGCAGTGGTCGATATTTTAACCACGGAACGAACGTACGTTCAGAATACTTGTGAGGGAATCAGATGATACGTACCACCATCAATCAACCAGCCACAGACCATAGTTGGAGATGAATTCATGGAGGCTAAATTTTCCGTATATTAGATTAAAGATTTTTTATCTTCCGACCTTTGCGTTTAAATTCCAGAAAACAATTTAAACGTAACGTGCAAGACCGCAGCAAAAATTTTTCGAACCTAGTGAAGAATATATCTTTCGTCAAGCCGCCCTCTTCTTCTGTCCTGCGCAGATCAGCATTCAGTTGATCCATAATTTCAGAATTTACGTCACCCAGAATTGGTGAAGTCTTGCCAGTCGCTAAACTCAAACCTTTTGCTAAAGAGCAAATTCCTAGGGCCATCCTCAACGCCACCTGAAGCTTATTCGGTCGGGAAATCACAAGGTCAGTACAACTACGTGCAAGCTAAAAGAAGCCTAGGGCAAATATAGGTCAGTTTTGTGATCGACAAACTATTCTTGGAAATTGTGGCAATATCTGGTGGAGTCGATATATATATATAAAAATAATGCGACTATATTTAGGCACGAATGGTTCATAACGACTATATTTTTTATTAACAATGGTGGTATCAGTTTAGAGAATTTCGAAACAAATCTAACGTACCCCAATTAAATGTCCATTTGTTCTACAATTTTCAAATCATATAAATTTATATAAAATTTTTTTTTGAGTACATATGTTACAAAAAGTTATTAATTAAAATTTGTTTTAGTTTTAATCTAGCTACTCGTTTCTAAAAGTGTTTTTCTTATAAGAATACATTATTTTTCTAAATAAGTTATTTAAAGGCTGAGTAATGATTGATCATCCGCATTCTATATGATACATATTATGATAATATGTACTTGCCTTATGCCAATTGCACCCCAATTATACATCAAGTCAACAGAGACTCAAATCCTTGAACTAAAAATTTATTTAACATAATATGTAATATTTCAATGATATAAACAAAACAATAAAATATTGATGTGATTGAGTTTTAATAGTAGATATCGCATAGGTCGCGGTGTTAATAAAAATGTTTACTGCTTTGTTTATCTCAGTAAAATCATCGAATCATATGGCACGAATCTTATACCTGATAGTAATTTCACTGATTAACCCTTAAATATAACTTACAGGTGCACATATAAGGAAAGATGTAAAGGCGAGTAAAGATGTCAGACTACCTAAAATCTTTATATCATACAATAATTAAATAGAGGGCGATATTTAACCTAAATAATTGTAAACAACCTTTTTTAAATATATAAAAGGTAATAATTCTGCAAACTTTTATCAGTCAAAGAAAAGCATTCGTGCAATTAATTTCATTTAAATTTCATTTACACTTAAAAAATATTTTAAATATTCAAAAATGAAGTCGCAATCATTATCTAAAAATAATAATGGCCAAAATATAACCGTGGGATATGCAATATTTTTACATAAAAATGAACTCAATCGTCGTAAGAAGAACTACATACGCCGATCCGCCTCCAAAATCAAACTCACCGATGGTTTGATTTCCAATGTGAAGAGAAATATTAAATATTGTACTCCAGATGACTTGGTAACTATGAGCCGTGAAACTATTTATAAGAAGAAGTTGGACAAATCAGTTAATCTTAGAGTTGAGTACATGCAACAGTTAAGAAAATGCCGAAAACTCCAACAGAAGACACCGCATGAAGAGAATGAAGAGAAGAAAGACAAATAGTAGAACAGCAGTTATGATAATACTCTCTAGATAAGATGGACCAATGGCTCTATGCAGTCAATCGTGATTATGACATCGACAATTATTTAAAATTTTCGAAAAATATTGTATATAAAAGTGAATTGAATTGTTTAAACTATTTTGTGTTTAATGTATTTAATGTATGTGATTATTGAAAAATATTTTTAAAATTTCCTTATTATATTTTGTTATTCACAAAATTATATAAAATGTAAAATTATTATTAAGATTTAAGTTAACAAATAAATAATTGAAATCAAAAATTTTTAATCTCTAATTAATTTAATCTCTACATTGCTTGAAATTCGAAAAAGACAAGATCTGAAACCATTTGTACAAATAACACTTCATCCATATTTGCGAAATTTTATGTGACGGTTATATTAAAATTGAAACCGGTCTGATCATCCTAACAGAATATGCACCAATACAGTAACATATTCACTTGAAGGACAGCTTGATATGGCAAATCATAGGCAATCTAGTATTTAGAACTAGTGTGTGGGTTGACTAAATATTAAATTTTAGGTAGCTTTACAGAAAAAGTTTCATACTCAACTATTTGCTATATGCGTTTACAAATATTATATGGAATTTGTGTTGAAACAAATAAAAGAATTTCTTAATGTTACTTTTTAGTATTAGTTAATGCAAATATTTCAAATATATTGCAAAGTGCTTCACAATAATTAAATCTCCAAATATAATCTCAATTTGATAGTTTCCACTATTCTTTTGAATTAGAAATTTATATGAAATTTTTCCCATTACTATTATATATATGAATGGTATGACTAAAACAACGACTATATTTTTTATTCATAATAGGTGGTATTAGTTCAGAGAATTTCAAAATCTCAAATCTAACGTACTCAAGTTACGTGTACATTTGTCTTGTAGGTTAAAGACGCATTTAACACTTGCAGTCTAAAAATTATATATTGATAATTAGATTAAATCATCAGATTTTGGCAAATACACCGATAACTATTGATAAAATGGCTGGCCGTAACAGTAGGTTGACCAGCCCAAGAATTTACTTGACTAAAGGAGTTCTAAAGGAGTTTATTGGTTCTGAAAATTTGTGCTCTATTTGCATGTGATTTCAACATTGAATTCATACTGTGATTATGCTTGAAACTAAATGAACTTAATAAAATTCTTTATATTAGAACATGCAGAGCGTGCCGTCAAAATGTAATTAGTTTTTATTTTTTGAAACTTTAAATCATATAAAATTGTCAGAATCCTATATCTATTGTATTCATCTTGAAAAGATTTTTTCATTTTAGCAAAACCTTTTTACTTTAGACAAATTAGCAAATACTTCTTCAATTTTACTGACGATGGAATTATTTATTTATAATTGGATATAACTACAATTTAATTTTCATTCAGACAGTGAGGTAAAACATTCTTCTAGTTTTAAATAATGTTAAAAATCAAATCAATTTGTGTGTGATTACTTATATTAATATTTGTAATAAAAAAATTCTATAATGTCAATTAATTAGAAAACAACATGACTTTTACTTTACAAATTAAACAAATATTACATATTTATTTTCAAACACTCAGTTACATGATACATAATTCTTAAATTCTAAATATTGAATAATGGCTTAGTTAAGATTGGCTGCTTGATTACAATTTTACTGCATTAACATATCTAGATAAGTGCATTAAGTTTGAGATTTATGTAGAAGGTATCCTTTTTTATAGTTTTCCATAGATTTCTTCTTCTTTCGCTTCCTTTCCTTTGCGTGTGAATAACGCTTTTAAGTAGTTACTAAATTTTCCCAATTTCTTCTTATAAACAATTTTAAAGCGCTTCACTGCTTCCGAGTCGTCTGGACTGCAATATGTAGCATCTTCTTTCACATTGGAAATCAAACTATCGGTTAGAACACTTTTCGTGTGAGATTGCCGTTTGTAGTTCTTTTTACGACGATTAAGTTCTTTCTTATGTAAATATATTGCATAGCCTATGGACGTCTTTCGGCCATTATTAACTTTGGATAATTTTTGAGAACTCATATTTTAATTTTTAGCTTAATTTTGAAATTAAAGAGAAACTTCTTAGATTAACTCTGCTATCTGACTCATAATGGTCGGCAGAATATGCTCTTTTTATAGGTGGAATATTTTAATTTTTTATATTTGGATCAATATGCTAGCATTCAGGTCGCTAATTGATAATCCTTTTTTTATGTTTTTAGTTACAATTTAGATAATTCTGACCTATGTTCCCTTTAGGACTAATCGTTTTGAAAAGATATGTTTAGAATAGAGTACCAGGTAAAGTTTTTTGTATCTGTGATATTTTAAAATTACATATTCGTGACGATTTCTTGTGCATTAGTATACTAAGCTCTACCTCATTGTCTTATATGTTTATATTATACGATTTTATATAATATTTTATTTTTGAGTACATATGTTACAAAGTGTTATTAATTAAAATTTGTTTTAGTTTTAATCTAGCTACTCGTTTCTAAAAGTGTTTTTCTTATAAGAATACATTATTTTTCTAAATAAGTTATTTAAAGGCTGAGTAATGATATATTTAGAATAAGCATTTTAACACAAATTGATCATCCGCATTCTATATGACACATATTATGATAATATGTACTTGCCTTATGCCAATTGCACCCCAATTATACATCAAGTCAACAGAGACTCAAATCCTTGAACTAAAAATTTATTTAACATAATATGTAATATTTCAATGATATAAACAAAACAATAATATATTGATGTGATTAAGTTTTAATAGTAGATATCGCATAGGTCGCGGTGTTAATAAAAATGTTTATTGCTTTGTTTATCTCAGTAAAATCATCGAATCATATGGCACGAATCTTATACCTGATAGTAATTTCACTGATTAACCCTTAAATATAACTTACAGGTGCACATATAAGGAAAGATGTAAAGGCGAGTAAAGATGTCAGACTACCTAAAATCTTTATATCATACAATAATTAAATAGAGGGCGATATTTAACCTAAATAATTGTAAACAACCTTTTTTAAATATATAAAAGGTAATAATTCTGCAAACTTTTATCAGTCAAAGAAAAGCATTCGTGCAATTAATTTCATTTAAATTTCATTTACACTTAAAAAATATTTTAATTATTCAAAAATGAAGTCGCAATCATTATCTAAAAATAATAATGGCCAAAATATAACCGTGGGATATGCAATATTTTTACATAAAAATGAACTCAATCGTCGTAAGAAGAACTACATACGCCGATCCGCCTCCAAAATCAAACTCACCGATGGTTTGATTTCCAATGTGAAGAGAAATATTAAATATTGTACTCCAGATGACTTGGTAACTATGAGCCGTGAAACTATTTATAAGAAGAAGTTGGACAAATCAGTTAATCTTAGAGTTGAGTACATGCAACAGTTAAGAAAATGCCGAAAACTCCAACAGAAGACACCGCATGAAGAGAATGAAGAGAAGAAAGACAAATAGTAGAACAGCAGTTATGATAATACTCTCTAGATAAGATGGACCAATGGCTCTATGCAGTCAATCGTGATTATGACATCGACAATTATTTAAAATTTTCGAAAAACATTGTATATAAAAGTGAATTGAATTGTTTAAACTATTTTGTGTTTAATGTATTTAATGTATGTGATTATTGAAAAATATTTTTAAAATTTCCTTATTATATTTTGTTATTCACAAAATTATATAAAATGTAAAATTATTATTAAGATTTAAGTTAACAAATAAATAATTGAAATCAAAAATTTTTAATCTCTAATTAATTTAATCTCTACATTGCTTGAAATTCGAAAAAGACAAGATCTGAAAGACAAGATCTGAAATAACACTTCATCCATATTTGCGAAATTTTATGTGACGGTTATATTAAAATTTAAACCAGTCTGATCATCCTAACAGAATATGCACCAATACAGTAACATATTCACCTGAAGGACAGCTTGATATGGCAAATCATAGGCAATCTAGTATTTAGAACTAGTGTGTGGGTTGACTAAATATTAAATTTTAGGTAGCTTTACAGAAAAAGTTTCATACTCAACTATTTGCTATATGCGTTTACAAATATTATATGGAATTTGTGTTGAAACAAATAAAAGAATTTCTTAATGTTACTTTTTAGTATTAGTTAATGCAAATATTTCAAATATATTGCAAAGTGCTTCACAATAATTAAATCTCCAAATATAATCTCAATTTGATAGTTTCCACTATTCTTTTGAATTAGAAATTTATATGAAATTTTTCCCATTACTATTATATATATGAATGGTATGACTAAAACAACGTCTATATTTTTTATTCATAATAGGTGGTATTAGTTCAGAGAATTTCAAAATCTCAAATCTAACGTACTCAAGTTACGTGTACATTTGTCTTGTAGGTTAAAGACGCATTTAACACTTGCAGTCTAAAAATTATATATTGATAATTAGATTAAATCATCAGATTTTGGCAAA
>NC_051846.1:47866960-47876327 GCF_002237135.1 Teleopsis dalmanni
TAGGCTGAAGTACACGCAATTGAATTATGTCTCAGGATATATAAAGGTAAATCTGTCACAGGAAAAAACATATATATCTTTTCTAACAGTAAATCGGCACTCGTAGCACTACGCTCACCTCGCGTAACCTCAAAATCAGTGTGGGAATGCCTTCAACTTCTCAAAGACCTTGCTGTAAGGAACAGAGTCCACTTAATATGGATTCCAGGGCACAACGGTTTTGAGGGAAACGAAAAAGCTTATGAACTAGCGAGAAAAGGGGGCGGCCTCATATTATATTGGGCCACAACCATTCTGCGGTCCTTCGTAGAATTTTTTCAAACTTAAAACTAATGAATGGCTAGAAAGAGCAGCTCAGAATGATTAGGATAATACAATTGCCTGCAGACAAGCAAAAGAATGTGGGAGGGAGCGTTATAAAAGGTGACAGAAAACTTGAGAAGCTCCTGAGCTCAGCCGAGTAGACAATGGGTCTAAATAAGCGTCCGCCATCGAGGGATGGAAAAAAAAGATATCCAAGTTCGTTGATAGTGGTTAAACAGATGTACAATATCGAGGAATTCAGGCGTGTGACTGTTCTAAGAAAAGGTAGTTGCACCAAATGTAGAGTTCTCTCGTTCTTAAGGAATACACCGTGTCAGACATGAAAAATGAAAAATGCATGCTTAACTCAACTTACATAAAGACAAGAAATACACAATCACTTTGAATACAGGACTCAAATGCCCATCAGGATTGAGCACAGTAAGATTATAATTATTGCATATTCGAAGCAAACAATCGTTATAACGATTTCCGGCTAGCGGATATAGTATTCTGTTACCTAAGTATATGAGGTGATATCTTATAGATAACACGTACGTTCGATGTCTCATCACCGTTAAGTTGGTGGTATAGGTTCAGTTGAGAGTACTTCTGATCTATGCCAAATCCTGGTTCTGAACACAATCTTACAAAAGGAATTATGTCAACCTTCCTATTTGCTTAGATATCCGAGCGTTACGGTAAAATTGAGTGAAGCTATGTAAAAAAATGATGATTAAAATTATAATTTCAAAATTATTTTTCTAAATTTATATTGCAGCCAACTAAGTGAAGTTTTGATAGTACCCTCGTTTATGATTTCCAACGTATGTAGAATTATTATAAATAATAATTGTTTAAATAGCATTTGGTATATTTAATAATGAAAATGAATTGGATATAATATCCTTTGTGGAATAATATGATTTCTAAACTATTTTATAGTGTATTATTATTTTGATTATTTTAATAAGTTAGATAAATATCAGAAGTCAATACAATGCCACTTGTTGCATTATTTACTACTTAATGGTGCAGTTAAAATATTGTGTGGATATTGCATCACATCCTTAAGATCTATTATACCTCATACTTCAAATGTGTAATGTTACTAGTCTTTAGCTTTCATGTTTCATACAGTATGTTGGTTCTAATAAATAATTCTCTTAACCAGACATAAGAGAATTTCAGAGTTATTTTCCACTTTCATCTTCAAGCAATTTTTGACGTGTTTAGTAATAAAATTTTTTTAAAATATTTTAATTTGTGAAGTAATATTACTTTGTGATATTAACAGTTATTTTGAGTAAAAGTAATATCAATATAAGAATTTTATTATAGAATGTACTATATATAACAACAAATGTCCTAACTCAATGTTCTATAACATTTCACATTTTTTATGAAACTCTCTATTAGCAAATGACTTAGTTACATTTTTAATGTAAAAGTAACTTTACACGCTACATTAAGACGATATCAGAGCTCAAATAGAAAAACATTGTAATATTGAAGTAATGATTTAGCACGCAATGGATTGCAATTTAACCAATGTTGCATAAAGGCAACAAGCATTCCGAGCTTCTTTTTATGCATCACAATATTTCTTCAAAGCGACAATTTTTGCTATTCTACAACAAAAAAATTTCCACAGTTGAGCACTCTAATCAGCCATTATGCATAAAAAATTATTGCTAGAATCCAGAGTGCAAGAGTTCTTACATGCTGTGCACCTATAATAAATATTGCAGTAATAACACGTAATGAAATTGTTGAAACGAATCGTAACTTATAATAAAAAGTATCTTGAAAAAGAAACGAAGTACCGCAGTTTTCCATTATCGTACACTGACCGCCACGCTAATTATTTCCATTCTTATGGCCAGATAATAACTGTACAATTGAACCAATAAAAAAGCACTTGATTATTCACATGAAGTTAGCTTTCTCGTTTCTATTGGAAAAAGCTTAAAGCATGGAATCTAGAGTACTCTAGATTCCTTGCTTAAAGTATGTAGCCAATAGATTTTGGACTAAAGTACTTCCCTTAACAAAACAAAAAAATTTTAATTTTTTTAAATATTAATTATTATTAAAAATACTTTCATTAATCATTAAGAGATCTTAAGAGATTTATTACTAAAATATTATCAAAATGTTTTTTTGCTGATTATTCTAATATTGTGTGAAAAACTAATAAATTAAAAACTTATATGTCCTATGACAAGAATAACTAATAAATTAATTTATTGAAGTTCATTCTCATAAAATTTTCAATAGGCAAATAAACAAATATTCGTTATCGGATAATATACTCAGAATGTCCTCTTCGTAGAAGAGCATATAATTGGTGTATTGCTCTATTTAACTCTATTCGTTATTTCGAAAACATTAGTTTCTGCTACAGATCCACTTTATAAAACACAATACTAATATAGAATCGTCACATATTGAGGTAAGCATATGAAGTATGGATGCAGCCATAAAATTAAAACGTAGCTAGGATCCTCTGCCGGCCGTACAGCCTTCGCTTTATCTCCATTATTTATTAAAGTATCTACTTAATATGTTTCGAAATATTTAAAAGCAGATCGGAAACATAATAAATAGAGTGGCCTTGTTTTTTTGTATTCATCATTACAGCTTCGATCAAAAACATTTTGCAAATTTTTGAGTCTAGTCTTATTATTATCGTGATCATATTAAGAGAAATACATCATTCCTTCTGCACAATTAATGGACAAATATTTTGTTTAAATTAAGCGAAGTTACTCAAGCGGATTTTCAAACACACTCCAACTTCCATCTATTGTTATAATAATTATATATAATTTTATTCTTTTATATAGGGACTATAAGCTAAATAAAAAATTCGAATATTTTCTTAGACTACAGATGATGAGTACTTGCCAATACTCGAATTAGCGTTGTATGGTCAGTCAAGTTTCAATAAATAAACTAAAACTTTAACCCTTCTAACTTATAAGTAGCTTCTTTTTGTGTTAAGACGCGTCACTTTCAAATATTTTAAATATTATAACTTGAACCTGACTTCAGTGGTTATACTTTTCAACGTCACTAATAATTAGTTCCAGATAAAATTATCTATAATAATCAATAAAATCGTTAAAGTCTTTGCTTGATTCCAAAAACAAAAGTGAGAACCTTGAGATACTAATTTATTTATCTTATTTTAGGATATGTTAAAAAAAGTTACATTTCTACATTTTTACTTTTAATTTTACTTATATATAAACTCTTTTGTTATTATCAAAAAGCAATTCAATGTTTCTGTAATTGTCGAATTGTAACTACCAGTTGCAATTTTCAAACTAGGTATATGGTACTCATATCAAATATACATAACTTTTTCCTTTACAGTAGTTCTATACAACTATGGGTATTACTATTTTTGTAAATCTATGAAATTAAGTTTATTAATGATCCAAGATCTCATTGGTAATAGTATTATTTATTCAAATATTTAAGACATATAACATGAGTTTTTATATTAAATTTAAAAGATATATATTTAATCAAGATATATCTCTTTATTTGTTTATGCTAATTATTGCAGAAAATTAACAGGTTTGTGTTATTTAGAAAATTGTTTCCATATCTTACAGATGTCTATATTATATTTGTTGTTTTATTTATATGTATATATTAATTATATATACATTTTTTCATTATTAATCTTATATAATATATGTTTCAAATCTGTAGCTTCATTACTTTTTGGAAAGTATGACAAATTGTAATTTATATTTCAAAATAAGTATTTTTAATTTAAACGTAATCCAAGAATTTTCCACTATACAATCAAAATACAGAAATATTATTTTAAATAAAATTTACAACTAATTATTATCATGTTGAAAAATTCGTTTCCATCCTAAAGTTTTTCTTCGTATGAGACCTTCCTTCTCTCGAGCATATATGAAGACATCCTAAATAATTAAAACACGTACACCATAAGAAAAGAAATTCGAGAAAATCGTAGTCTGGAACAAACGAAAGTAAAACTTACGAGAGCATGAATGTCCGCAATGCATACAAGATGAAACTCCTACAAATAATAGAAAACAAATAATTACAAATATGACTAGCTTCATTATTGAACTAATGTCAGTTCAGATATTACTGCAAAGGTATATCAAAATATATTATAAATTGTTCCCATGTTTAATAATGTCGCGTATAAAATCTAATAAATTTAGATTTTATGGTTACTGTTTATTTACTCTTTTTTCAAAATAAAAATCTATAGAACTAAAATGCTTAATATGCCATTAATTTAAATTTATCTGATGTGTATAGATACGAGGGCTGCCTTTCAAGTTTTTTACCTAACAATGAAAACAGAATGATTAATCAGTGAAAATGGTATCATTGTTTTTCAAAGTATTCTTCATTTTGATCAATATATTTTTGCATTCGATTGAACCAATTTTCGAAACAGTTTTGCCGCTCTTAAGTTGATATCTCCAAAACCAGAGAAATCATGTGTAAGTATGGGAACAAAAAGAAGTCCTTTGGTACTAAGTTGGAAACTTAAGGTAGATGACCTATCAATTCAAACTTTTAGGTGCTCAAAAACTCTTTTGTTTAAGCCGATTTGTGGGAAAATGTCGTGGTAGAGAATGATCTTACTTCGATGGTTGGTTTTCTTCAATTCTCCGAAGACCTTCGGCAGACAAATGACACTGTATCACAAAATTGATCGTTCTACGTTGTTAACGTGGTACAGTTGTAACATAGCCGTTGCGTTTGCTTGGATTTGCTTCGTTCGCGGACAATTGTTGTCGGGTTCTACTCACTTTGGAAGAACCAAACAGTGGATTATTGTTTTTTTCTCGGATCTATGATTCGTCACCTGTCACGATATTGTAGTCGTGTTTTAAAATGTCTCGGCCGTTTTCACCATTTTTTTGCACCAATGAACACGTGCCTTCTTTTAAGTGATTCTCATGTTAAATATATCCCGATATGTAATACGCCGACCCGTCTCCATTATTTCTGGTAATATATCAATGTTTTCTGGTACAACCAGCCGATGACCTTCACGATCTAATTTTGGACGAATTTAAAGAAATTCACGTTTGCCCCCTCGAACTCATTGAACCACCGTTTAACAGCCACTAGATGAAATGTTTCATCACCAAATGTCGAACTGAGTTGATCGGTGCATTCTCTAGTTAATTCGCGTCGAAAATCGTAGAAAATTATCGAACGACTATGTTCATTATTTAATTTCAAAGGCACAATTTATAATCGAGAAAACTTTCGTACAGTGTTGCCTACGCTTACTAACTTAAAAGACTTAAAAGACAGCCTATGTATTATTGTGTATCGGAGGAGTTATGACATATAGCAATGGGTGGTGTTAGTAATGGGTCAAGCAGAGCAAATTCAAATAGTTTATTTTTAGTCAAAAAAAAAAAAACTAAAAAACATGTGCTCATTTATTTTTTTTACGTTATACAAAATATAAGGAATTTACACGAATTTGTTAAAGTGTGCTGTACTGAAACTATGTTCTAAATTCTTAATTTTATAAAAAATAATATATATTTTACACTTTTAAATAGGTTTTGCACTCATTTGGTTATTCCAAAAGTCAACGTAAATCAATCGTGGATCAAATTTAATATGAATATATTTTTGAAACTTTTCCTATGGGTGTGATGTGTTTACATTTAAATATCTTCCACAGTGTATTTTCCAGCACTAATCCTTTTAAGTTAATTTTGATAATATTTGGCAATGAGAATAGTTCGGTCATAAGTGAATAAGTGTTCGCTTTTAAACGCTCAAAAACGCTATGTCAAACAGTTTAACATATGTTATATTATTTAACGAAAGTGCTAACATATCAGGGTCACATAATGAAGAATTCATTGTAATAAACCTAAATAAGTTTTTAATATGCAACCTCATTTATTACTTTCATGTATTTTCAAATATATGTATAATTATCCAACTAATTAATAGACAATTTTAATAAACAACTAGAATAAAATTGCTAAAAATTTCTTACTATGTTGACTAAATTCCAGCGAAAAAAAACGTATGATTCGTCAATGCAATCAAACTTCTCTATAACATTAAAGTGAGTATATGTCAGTATACAAAAACAACCAATTCCTAATGACTAAACTATAAAAAGTCGCAGATTTATGGTTAAAGGCGCTACCAATCGCTGACTTTCGAAGTGGGTAATTTGGAGTTCAGCTGCGCATGCGTAATAAATTTAAAATAGTTTTGACTAGTAAATAACAGCCAAAGTTATTAGTCGCTTGACAGTTTTCCTGCTGACTTTGACTGTGATTTTGATTGCAAATCTTTGCTTACTGACATAAAACATATAAGTCAGCATAAAAATGGGAAAATAAAAAAATGCCTGCAGACTCAACTAAGTGCTCAACAAATGTGCATAAAAAAGCAACTCTTCTATATGATTCGAGTTAAGATACATTTTCAAACATTATTCATATAGTGACAGAAAACACAAATATTTTTCTATGTATAGAAACCCTAATTTAAAGTGCAATAGCAGTACATAATTTTCTGGAAGACATTTTCTGACGGCAAAATTTAAAATTTTTATTATCTGCTATTTTTACGACACAATGCTAACCACATGTAGTAGTTACATTCAAAAACTACTTTTTTAGCACTTTTAATGTTTTTTTTTTTGCTCTAACAGTGTATAATAAAAATAAAAATTTAAATACTTATCAATGTAATAATTTGATGTCAACATAGAAAGAGGAAGTTCGAAGCATTTTTATACTCACAAGAACTACTATATCTTCTACTCTACTTTACAGTTTCTGTTTCTGTATCAATTCCAATCGTCTCTTTTAAGTAACTACAGCATCTAGTTATGTACATAATTTTTCTTAGATATAGAGATATATATGCATAAACAGTATATTCTGACAACGGTTGCTACTTGAACATTTTATTCTGTACCAAAATGGGTTCAAAAAGATGGTACCTTTTTTCAAAGGTCAAATTTTCCTAATTAAATAAGAAAATTCAAAATATGTAAAATAAACAGCAGATATAGAACGGTAAAAGTCTTTTTATCCATAATAATTTTATTATTTAAATAATTGGACTATATTTTGCTGACTATACATAGTGCATATCTTTTTTACCAAATAGTCCTTAAACTATGATATTGAACTCCATACCGATCGAAATTTTCTTTTACCTTTTGCAGCAATATTTTTACTAAATCAACACATAAAATTATATTAGTTTTTATTATACATATACATATATGAATTTTTATTTACTTCTGGTCACCATCTGTTATCTCTAGATAGCAGATACTATCACTATAGGTATCTGTAAAAATACTTGCATCCCAAATATTACCAGTATTATCGGCTGGTGGTTTTCCTTTACATAGAAACTTTTGCAGTGATGTGACTACCTATATAATATATCTGTTAATTTACTAATAATTAAATACAATTTCTTATCCATATTTCCTAAAGATCCTTATTATTATTTTTATTTATTTTATATATAGACTTTAAAACTATAAAAGTCTTAGTTGAAAACTCAGCATTTATATATACTGTTTAGACACGTCAGATATGGAAATACCCACACAATATATATATGTGTACAGTAAAGTTGGCACTTATTTTCTAAAAACGAGTACCAGAGTACCACACGGAAAAAAGAACCAATTTTGGTACTAAAGTACCACATGTGATAACCGTGATTCTGATCTAAAGTGTTTTGGTGTGAGAAAATGTAAAAAAATATATTTTAATATATGTAAGCAACGATAAAGACAGTTATATCATACCGTGCTACGTCCAAAACTACCTTATAGAGCAGTAAAACCAAGAAAAGTATAGCCGGGAACAGTAACGGTACATAAAAACATTGTTTAAAATGATATAAAAGATCACAGCACAAATGATATAACAATAACAATAACAAATGATAGATGATACAACAATAACAAAATATATACTGTTAAAGAGTTCTCATTTTAGTAAGTCTTGTCACTTTCAGGTATCGTGCTATTGCTTGTTATTGGTACATATATGGCGGTTATATCTGCGAATGGTTATAAATCAAGAAATACGAATTGCAAAATTCATTAACATATTAAAATAATCTACTACTTATTAAAAAGAAGTAGAAATCTATTTATTAGGAAATGTAGTGAAATAATGCTGTAAAAAAGCATTAAATTGTTATTTTAATTTAATGGAACTAAAGGCGTGTAGTGAAGACATTTTTGATTTAAATTATGTTGAGGACTTGTTGCTAGATCTATTACTTGAATACCATGGAAGCATTCAATGCATCTTACCTATTTTATTTTACATACTTTGGTATCTCTTGATGACAACATTAATTCATAGCATCTTTAACAGGTGATGGTTAACAAGGGAGTGGGCAGTTAAGAAATTAGTGATTATTTTTAATGATTAATTTATTTAAAATATTTTCAATGACTGATGTAGTCAGATTAATATACAATATTTGGTCAACTTTGCTTCTCGGTAATGAGTTAAAGCACTCCCCTGCGCAAGGTTACAAGCAGTATTAGGGCGAGTTTTGCTTTATGTATAACGTCCAATTCAGATTAGATTATGTAAGGAAAATAGGTTCATTATTCGAAGCATGACATCAATTCTTTACCGAGTTTAATTTTGTTCAAAGTAGACATGACGGGTTTAAACCACTATATAGAATTTGAGTACTGTGTTAAAATACTAGTGGAAAGTTTTCTGCAGCTATAAAGAATGTGTTGTAAAACTTTTTCAACTTTATTGGCAGTATATTAGTTTAATATTTCTATATTAGTTAGTTTATATTGAAAAATATGATTTACTTCTACAGCAATATCAGTTGTATTTATGATGTACTCTGCATTGGTGACAGCTAACATACAATTTTTAATTGATTGATAGTTTGTGAATTTTCTGTGGACTAAGACCATTTTAATAGTTAACAATATTCGATTTAAATGTTATTTCATTCCAATAAAATATGTAATTAATATGTAATTCATACACCTACCAAA
>NC_051846.1:47876427-47889527 GCF_002237135.1 Teleopsis dalmanni
ATATAAAAGTGCCATTTTCCATTCTTTCAGCTCATTTATTTAAGAGGGCGCGTGTTGTTAAAGTGTCACCATAAATCCGCACTCCATTTAACTGATTCCTCATAATTTTCATATTATAAAAACAACTAAAGCAATAACAAAAGCAAGCGAAATAAGCAAAAATGATAAAAATACATATTTCAACAGTGCAGATTTTTAAATACTGTAGCATTTTTCAATGACAGAGAAGAAAACATTAAATAAATATTTATGAAGAAAACAATGTAGCCCGTGAGCAGAGTAGCGCAAATGTCTGCTTGGAACAATCGTGGGTTTCGAAATGGTAATCCAAAGTAGGATGAGTGTACTGTTGGTTGGATATAAATTAATGTTGCTGAATAGTTTAAATGCAAGCAGGAGACAATTGCTTGCATCCCCTGATGAGCTACAATTGTGCAAACATCTTTGAGTTACAAACATAAATGGTGAGTTCTTCCAACGAAAATAATATAAAAATGCATCCCCTATAAAGAATGAAGTATGAACCACGTTAATTGTGTACGTTGACGACAGGATAGGCAACATGAATGTTCCTGACAATTGTTTAACTAACGTATACGTTGCTCCTGCTGCTGTTGCTGCTGCTGCTGCTGTTGGCAACGATGTGTCCAACACTCTTGTGCACTTGTCCAAACAAGATGCTGTATGTCTTTTATTTAACTAAAGCGAAGGTAAGGAACGTGTAACATTTGGACAAAATTAAGTTCCATGGAGCTAAATATGAATTACAGTAAATTCTAATATAAAAGATACAAATTTAAAATAAAAGAGAATATTTTGTAAATATTTGAAAATATTTAGAAAATGTTAAAACAACAAAAATCTGAACAGAGAAAAATAAAAACTTGGAATTTTTCGCAATTTTTTTATTTTTATTTATTTTATATTTTCTTCATTCTTCATAAGTTTTAAGTAAATACTGAGCAATTACCAGAGGCGTGTTGAATTATTTAGTAAAAAATGTATCAGATTATTTCATAATTTTATCTTTAAGTAACAATTATTAACCGATTGTCTACCAATCTATTTAATTAATGTAATTATTATTCTTATTTATTAAAAAAAAATTTAAATGTTAAAATGAAACATTTTTATATTATCCATTAGTGCATTAGAATGGTGTGGAGGTTACAGCTAACTTTTCCCAACCTTAACATTTAACTATAAAATTTCATTAAGCAATTAGTTGCTTACTTCTATTTGTGGTTCAAGGAAAACAACTAAATTAATTAACTAAATTAATTAATAGGTTTAATAAAATTTAACTCATATTCTACAGTACAGTAATAGTCAGACTAATCTACTGTATATCGGTGATGTGATGTAGGTCTGTAGTATTATATAGAAGTGAATTCTGAAGACTATAACATTAGAGTCCCAAAACTATATTATAAAGAAGTTAATAAAATGTTGTTTTATTAAAAAAAAATTTTATAAAATTTAAACATTGCAATTATCATTGCATATATACCATGCATTAACTAATGAACAGGGTAATATTACCTCAGGTATTAAATATTATGTACAAACAACACCAAAATTAAATATTAACTCGCAAGCATGGGTCAAAAGTAGATAAGGTGTTTATATAGATATCCATATACTTCATTTATCAACTAGCCAACGTAGTTTATTTGAAGAGACTAAAAATAAGTTTCCACATCTAGCTTTACTACAATATGAGTTATGTTTTTGACAAGCCTTTGAGAAATCCAGTTGGGCTCACAGTCTTCGATATTATTGTTTTGAAGATTATCTAAAGCCAGTATCCATAAAACTGAACAATTAAATAAACAGCGACAATTAGAATATAGTAAGTTTAAAAAAAACTGAAAATAGAAAAAGCAAAACTATGCTTTGAGTCCTAATTCGTCCTGTCTTCAAGATAGAAGCACAAAATATCATTAAAGACATTTCACTCATTTGCCTGAAAATGTCATCAAAAAGTTACAAACTTTAACATCGATAACTTCATCTCTTTAAAATATATTCTATAACATATTATTCGATCAATTTTGAAAGTAATCAAAATTCAGAAAGAATAAGCGACTTTGACAACCGCCAGGAAAGTCCTATAATCAGATACTTTACTTCGTGAGGGACTTGCATATCCAAGAACTTTAAATACTTCAAAGATTAAACATTTCGGTTAAAAACTTTACAAAAAAATTGAACAATTAAATTATGCAAACAAAATGTTTTATTAGTATTTAAAAAATATATTTAGTCACATTTAGTCCATCGGTTTATTCCAGCACCTAAAGATTTTATGGATACATGTCTGCAACTATACTGTTTTTGGACAATTAGACTAATGTTCGCAGTAGTTCGGAGTATTACAATTTTGATAGTAACTCTGTAACATTTAAATTAACAAAGAATTATTATGGGAATCCCCCCAATTGTTAACTTAAATGAAATATAGTCATACTTGTGTCCGAAAATATAAATACTAATTGCTTACAGAATTTATCTAACATGCAAAAGAAAACCTCTTTATATCCAGATCATGAGGATGTCAAACATTTGCGATTGGTACACGTCAATATGCCTTGAATTTCTAGATTAAATAACTTCTATAGTCGCTGTGACAAAACTGAACTATAAACTATGAAATGTTTCCTTTTTTAAGATAGGAATAGAACGGTTTTATTTACGATCACCAACATGCTAAAGTAAAAGAATCAATCCATAATAATTTACTCTATTTTTATTTGTAATTCAAAAATAATAATTTAATAAAATAAAATCAAAAGTTTATTTTAAAGGTAATTTTTTTTGAATTCGTTTATGTTAATAACATTGCAATGTTACTAAGCTGCTTTTCGTACTCAACTGAAAATATCAGTTCGTTCCAAATGTATCAAATAGGTATAGACAATATAATGCAATCAATTTGAGATCGTACATTAGTACATATCCTTCATGCTATCCTTCATGCTAAAACTAAAAATAGTTCTTACTCCATTCATTTCAATTTGAAATATTAAAACTAAAAAACATTGGAATACTAGATTTTTGTACAAATAAGTTCTTAGGTTTTACCCTGCGTATATATAACGGTATTCTTTATTGCCTTATACGTGTACATATGTAACAATAATCTGAATAAGCAATTCAGATTAGATTCAGTTTTTATTACAGTAACTTGTATTTTAACTTAAACTATTACACTACTCTATATAATTATTTCCACATGTAGTATCAAGGAAAACCCCTGTTCCCTGCTCTTTTTTTCTAGTTTCAATGTATTGATTTATACATCAAGATTGATTTTAAAAGTATTTTAAAAATCCTTCTTCATTGGAGTTGAAATATTATCGTTAAACACAACACCTTCCATTGAAGTTTCTTATAATTGATTTGCATTAATTCAATTTTGTTTTGTACTCTTCAAATGACACGATTTAGTCATCAATTTGTTCTACTGCCCCATTGTGAAACTACGGAATATTCAAATGCGATTTCAGATTTTCATATGATCAACCAAGCCTAAAACTCACTTCACGAATGGGGCGAACTGAATTTTAATTTATTTACGCTCTGCAGCAAAATTAATTGCCTCAAATGCAATACATGCGCCCGTTGAGGTGCAATGCGAATTGAATACATTATTGCCCTACAAATGTGTTGGGGTCTTACATAAATTTAAATGTACAAACAATACGTGTTGTAAACGCCCATTGTTTGCACTCCAAACCAAAACAGTATGGAGCCACTGCAAAACGCTTCAGTATGAGGAAAATTGCACACAATTGCAGATTAGGGCGTTACTCATAAAACAATGAGAAACCGAAAACAATGGCACTTTTCCCCATAAAATAATTTTAATTAAATCAGACTTTGATTTTAATTTGCACATGACTATCGTACAAATCTATATTGTTTTAATAAATTAATCATATGATTAAATATGACCAACTGACAAGTTATTAATTTATGCAATAAATAGGCTAGATAAATAATTTGCATTGGAATTATATAAAGCTTTCAATTTGAAGTCACATTGTATTGCATGATTGTTTGTATTTTTCCGTTTAAGACTAAAAACATTAGATAAACAATTTATTTTAATACTGACAATAGTTAATATGAGGTTAATCATTAAACTTTTTTACTTTCTACTATTTACATACTTCATTATTTAAATTCTTTTTTTTACTGTTGCTCTGCTACTATGATAGATCAAAAAATTGGCAGACTTTGTATAGGCACTACTGATGCAAATACTGTATAATCTTGACTTTGTACTGTCATATTATTATCTATTTGCATCTACAAAATAGTATACTTTATTGCTTATACACAATTAATTTCTCAAGAAGATTGTGAAAAACACCTTCTCTAGTTCTTGAGAGATAAGACACCGGAAATTTAAATAAGAAATATAATTTTTTGAACGGAAAAATTAAAAAAGAAAAAAGCAACTTATTTATTGGCTTTTATTTTTTGAATATGATTTCCGGCATATGTCCGTCGCGGCTACTGGTTACATGGTCCATTCGATCAGTTTAATTTTTGGCAATTTTTGGTAATAAATGTGGCCGTCTGACGTCAATAGTGGCATGACCATTAGCTTCCAATGCTTCAAGAATTTCTTCTCGACATAAACCAATGACTTAACATAGCCCCATAAAAAGTAATCGAAAGGCGTTAAATTGCACGAACAAAGTTTAACAGGGGCAGTTAACAAGACCACTTCTGAAAATAAAGTTGTTACAAAATTGATTGTTTAACTGATTAATTTTAATGGCAGCTCTTTCCTCAAATAAAATCGGTCCAATAATGCCACAAGCGTGTTAATCGCACCAAATAATCAATTTTAATGAATGTAATAGTGATTTGTTAACGGTGTGTGTATGATCTTCGCTCTATATACGGCAATTTTTCTTATTGACGTAGCCATTATCTTGACCGTAAAAAGGTCGAAGTGCTCTATGAACTTTGCGAACAGATTTATTTTTTTTAAATAAATTTCTGCAATTTGCAAACGTTGTTCTGGAGTGAAATGATTCATAATGAATTGACAAACCTTACTGAACAGAAATATCAACACAGTTTGACATTTTCAGCTGTCAAATCATAGTTATATGGTAGATATCGATAGTTCTCAAACAGCTAAAAAAACACCCCTTAGAAGTGCAAAGTAGAAGTGTTTATATATTTTCTGTTGAAGGCTAAAATTGTTTTAACCTTAATTCGTTATACGTTGATAAGTCACTACATGAAGTTACTTCCCTTCCAGATCAGCAAAGCGGTGGTCACCCCATTCCCAAATAAAATTGTTGTTGAAATATTATTAACTTCTTAGTACTGATAGGACCTATTACCTTTATTTCAAGACAACATGTACAGAGTTCAGCCTTTATAAAGTTTGGAAAAATTAGAAACATTCCCAGATAAATCAAAGGTGAATTAGAAATTCCGTTAAAAATTTAAAATACCTTAACAATCGGAAAAGATATGTATGTTGATGACTATGAGATACATGTGAGATACTTTGAATATGATGAGCTACTTCTGAATAAAAATTCTTTGGCTCATAGTTTAAAATGGAGGCAAGAAACATTTTCAACATTTTCGGAATGTTAATGATGTAATTCCAGGTTTTGAACTAGTGTCTCCCATTTTAGACCATTTAGCTTATTACATTTATGAGCCACTTTCATACGTTGTTATTTGTTCATTTCACAATGAATTTCTAGAGAAAATTTACCTATTTCTAATTCTATTGGAGACAGCATTACACTTTATATTGAATTTTTTCTTGATCCATTAAAATGACATTTTTGGATTGATATAGATGAGATTAGTGTACAGTTAGCCGGCTCGCAACATTTAGATTAGAAATTATTTCTAATATTAAAAACAAGCGCTTCAAATAATTGCTTTCCAAAGCTGATTTGAAGTAAGCTCCCAATATCAAATGATATTTTATTAATAATAAAATATATATATTTTATATAATTTGATTCATTGAACAATTGACTCAAGCGATTTGAAAGGCTAAAGTAATTTTTATGATACCTTGAAAAGAAATATAATTAGAAAATATACGCTAGAGTTAAGCTAGAGTTAATTAGTAAGTAATTAGTAAGTTTTTTTTATGTTTTGAAACTTTTTTATTTGAATCAAATTGCAATTTTAAAATTTATATATTTTTCAATAACGTATATATATATAGATGTTTTAATTATTTAGCTACGAATATCCACCTGAACGAGTAAGCTAAATCGATCAAGTTCACCGATATCTCTTTCTGTTAATATTAATTGGACGACATAATTGTGGTGTGGCGCAGGACTTAATAGTATATTCCGAAATAATGTAATTGCACTGCAAACAAGTTTCACAGTGCCAATCCACAAAAACGAGAGAACATGGAAAAATGTGAAACAAATTTAAAATAAATAAAACAACTTCGCCTCAAAAAACGGGAACTTTAATTCCAAAAAAATCGAATGCTATCGAATAACATCTTCTTGCCTATAATTTTGATGTCACGTTGTTACCATTTAAAAGTGAACCTAAATTTTGGTGAATTTGGCGAGGCACAAGCAGTTCCATTGACTTTTGCTCCTAATTGCAGTACATAAATTCACTGGGACGACACATTCGATACACAACAAATATAATTATAGGCTTTTTGCTACTGGAGGCTCATTGTAAATTTCTTGTTTCAGTTATCGAAATTTGCAATTTAAAAATAAAAACTTAACATGCTGAAGGTGCAGCCCTAAATGACTCTGAGTTTTATTTCAACTTCTCCTGGTTACCGCAAGGGAACACTTTTCTAAATGCACTGTTTTTATTGACTGAAAATTATATCGGTCAGTGGGCAAATGAGAAAATTTAATAACAATGAATTTAAATAAAAATGTAATATAAATTTAAAAAAAAAATTTTTTCGACTTGATAATAAAAAACTCGAAAATAATATTTCTCTTAATATATAATTTAAAAGACTATTAAGTTCATTAATAGTCTGATAATTAAATACAAAAAATTTATAATCTGAAGTTATTTAATTTAATATTAACAACGAATACTCCTATTGCCGTCGAGAAGTGGAAAAAATTTTAAATTCTATTAAAGAAGACTACAATAATGATGAAAAAAATTATGATTGAATCCATTAATCCATTAAATTTTTAAGCTAAGCATTCAGGTGTTATGGATATTACCAAATATTAATTATTTATTATCTGTAAAAACATTAATTTTGCTAATTTGCCGCATATAGTATCTGGCCTGCAAGTATCAGGTATTAAAACCTGACAAATAACGACCATAGTTTGAAGGTATGAATTCAACTCACGTTAAACGAATTTTAGTTTTATTCATTTTTGTTATTTATTCGTGAACAATAATCGGGTATCATGTTGTGTTTTTAAAGCTAACGCATGTTCAACAGCTACACAAATTGACTTATGTTCTTATAAACCGTTGTTTTGTTTAAACACTGCTTATAGAAAATAGTTTTATTTCACTTCACTTAGTTAAGAAGAGGTTATGTACCCTTGTGTACCAAGAAAGCCCACTTGAGCTCGGTAAAAAAAAAGTACCCATGGATTTTTGGTATTCTCCTAGCTAAAAATGGGCACTGACATATAAGATGAAACACCGTCCTGAGAGCCACAACCGCGACAAAGGTCATTATAAGGAAGATCTCGCCTTATAGCATGCCTCCCTTTTATGCAATGACCCCTCAGCACCGACACCGTAGTGCATTTTTTGTCCAAATTAGATCAAATCAACCTAAAGATCTGACAGCTGCATTCATCAGCCCAGTGTATCTTGGCTATGTTTAGATAATTTTGTTTAAATGCCAGTTTAGCTGTTGCAAGTGGAATTCCAATATCTGAGAAGTGAATGTTAGGGAGGAGAGCCTCTGCCTTGGCAAGCTTATCCGCCCTGCAATTGTCCGAGATATCCCTACGCTCAGGAACCCAACTGAGTTGAACCTTAACAAACCTAGCTATGTCATTGAGGAAAGCATGACAGTTTTAAGTTATAGTTCATGTGGCTTTTAGAAGCCATATCAATTGCTTTACTTACTCGATTACGTTCTGCAAACCTGTTCTATAGTAATCTTAAAAAACTATTTGAATAGAAATGGATCCAACAAAATAATGAAAATATTTTATTAATTGATTATTTTTTTCGGCTAATCATAAAGCTTTTTCAAAAATTACCTTACAAATAACTGATTAGTCGACTAGTCCGCATACCATATAATTTTACGATCTACAAATAGCTTAGAATTTTAAACCCAAAGAAATTTTAAAATGCTGACATGCTCATTTATCTGATAATCTTTAATACTGCAAAAGCTAGGATTCGTTACTCAGAAATTCGAGTTTTTTGTTATTCGTTAGAAGACAGCAACTTAAAGCTTTTATCATATTATAAAACAAATTCATAAACCAATAACTGCAATAACTACTATTATTATTATTATTACATGTTTCAATACTATTTTTTTGCGAAGAAGTCATGCTAATATTATTCCATTTTTAAAGCATATCAAAAAGTTAAATAATATGTTTTATGTAAAGAATATAATCCGTCAAAAACATTTTAGATATAATTAAAAAGATTTAATAGTTAAATGTAAGCAAGTAACTTACATTTATGTACATTATCTTTTTTTTATATCATACACTAAAACATTTTTTAACAACCTCTCTATATTCTATATAACTTCTCTATAAAACCTTTTCGAAAAACCTATCAAAACCTTTTTTAATAACCTTTTTTAATAACCTTTTTTAATAACCTTTTTTAATAACTTTATTTCTAATTCTAATTTTTTTAATTTTGAATCTTAGAAATACAAATATTGATACAAATTTGAATATTTATATTTCTTTTTTTTCAGATAACTACATCAGTCACACCTGTTAAGCTGAAATGGCGCTATCAAAATAATTAAGCACACAAAAATTATGTCTTTTGGGTTTTTATACGAAACGCCCTTCATTATATGAACAGGAAATATAAATATTTATGAAGTAATTAATTTAGATTCCCCAAAACTTGAGATATTAAAAATGCCCTTAATCCAATTGTTATTCTATACCAACATAAATAATTTGAAGTCAAGGAAAAAAATATTATAAGTCGGATTCGGATTTTATCGAAACGTGAAATGAAATTAATTTTAATTGCCAGAGTTCCTCCTTTTCTGATATCATTCTAAAAACAAAATAAAGATAAAAAATTGCCAGCATTTGTGAAACGAATATATGGACTTAACAAAATAAATTTATAACAAAAATATGACTTTCTATTGAAAAAAATATTTAACAAGTAAACCAGATAAATAAAATTAGTTTTCGTTTTTGAAAAGTTAAAATATTCTGATGTTAAGCTATTACATTTTTTGAGCTTCAGAACTATATGTTCTGAAGCTTTGAATACACATATTCAAATTTTTAAAGTAAAATATTTGTTTTTTTTTTCAATCTGTGGACATTATATATACATAGAGCTTCCGTCAATAAATTCAAACTTTTCTCGAAGTTTTAAAAAAAAATTGCATTTCAAGGTATAATCAGTCCATATAAATAAAAAAACTAATTTATTTTAATATTGACTTATATTGACATAAAATATTGGACGTCCTTAACTATTTTAAGATTACAGAGTGTACAACCTACGTTTACTTAACTTTCGTAAAGAATCGTAGGAAGTCTTTTTTGTTTGTTGAGTCTTGCCACAACTTTCAAGATCTCACGAAAGTTTTTTTCTTCTATACAAAGGTTTTTATATTCAGCCAGTTTTTGAGACATAAATAAATATAACTATATCCAATATTACCTCAACTCTTTGTCAGTCATAATCATCCAGGTTTTGAGAAGTAAATAAATATAACTATATCCCATATTATCTTTATCAGTCATTATGAATGATTCAACGGAAAATTAATTAAACTGGTAATTATGAAAGGTAACCGATTTTAAATTATTTAAAAGATTATTTTATAATCATCATATAAGTGAAAGAACCCCTTACCATTATATGACAGAGCTAACATCAATTTTGGAACGTGTTTTACAATCCCAAATAACAAAGTATTAATTAGAGGTTATTTACATTGGTTATTGCGAAAAAATTTTTTCCCAATCATGTATCAAGGTACACTATAGGATTAAGACATCGCACACCTCACAAGATTATTTTCGTAATCAAGCTTCTTTAACTTTAACTACAAGAAATTTTTAGTTTGCATAAAAGGATTTAAATTAGGCTGCTATTTTAAAAAGTCAAGATACAAGAGTTAAACCTTTTAAATAAATATATACTGACATAAGATACTGTTAAATTATGTGATATATATGAAGATAAACAATATATAAGAAGATTACAAGAAGATTATACAATACTACTAGATAATGCGATACACAAGAAGTAAACCAAAAGTAACAAAAATTTTAGAATTGCGCGATCGATGCAATTCCTCTTTTATGCATTGATTGCACTGATATTACTATAATTGATAATTATAACACAGCTACGGTGCTTAGTTTGTTTTTGCCGAGTTAATATGCAAGAGTACGTCAAAGACGAAGTATTTAAACAAATTAATACTTCTAAAAAACTTTCAGGATGACTCGATGCAGTACCTCTAAATAGAAATCATAGACCTCGTTAGAGATATACCTCAAAAATTAGGAATGTCATACAGATCAGTCTACATGATTTGTGAAATTTTCTAAACATAAAACAAGCAGCACTGAAATGAGTTCTGAAGCTATGTATGTTGTGTTTATTTAACATTTCGTTCTAAAACATATTATCACTGTAATGCAGCAACCACTCTATTCTCCAATAAGGGTACCATGCGACTTTTGTTTGTTTATCAAACTTAAAAACATGCTAAAAATACAACGTTTTTCAAATATAGATGAGATATGCACAGCGCTAAAATCTTAGAAGAGCACAGAGGTTCAAAGGCATTTCAACAATTTTCTTAAACTGGAAACGGTGCTGGTATAAGTGCATAATATTAAGGGCGACTACTTTAAATGATATAACACAAACAATTGAGATTAAATAGTATTTTTAAAAGAAAATTAAAAATTCTCGTTACTTTTCGATCACAAATCATAAAGGCATGAAGGCATCATCTTGTCACCTTACAGTTAAATCGTCTTACAGTATTAAAGATTATAACAGCCTTTAAACAAAAATGCTGGTATTTTATTGAAATATCATATCAAATAATCATATTCTTTGAGTACAGAAAATATTGATTATTTGCACACACCTCAATTATATTAGCAACTTCAAAAAACAATCAGCTTATGTATTAATTCAAAGCAATAATATAGTTTCACCTCAACCAATCCAATGCAGTTATTATTATCATTTGAAACTAATACTTAAATATAATGAGTGCAATATTGTCATACGTTTTAATTACAAAAAGGGTACGTATTTATTATTAATTATTAACATATTCATATCCAGACTCGTAGCAGAAGCGTATGCTGGGTGGGGCTCATTTAGCGATGGTTTTTGAAAACTAATTCAAAGTTCATATGAAAATACTGAAACAAATCCATTACATGGAGTGTAAAATAGTAAAAAAAAATATTGAAGTAGGGTGGAATCTAAAACCCCCCTGTATACGCCACTGATCCGTAAGCTGATTGGAAACCTTTGACAACCAATGCATATGCCATTAAATAAAATAATGTTTTAGACTTTATATCAGGGTATGGTAAATCCCCTCAATCTGCTTTCCCGACAAAAACTTAATTCTGCTCAGTAAATAATGATTGAGTTAATTACTTTACACAATTATATATATATATACATATACATTTTTTATATACATATATATTTTTTTTCTTGTGATAAAATTAAACAATCAACCGAACTAATTTACTGAATGGAAATCTCTTGTTTACTATCGTTGAGTGATGTTTAATAAAAACTATCTCGTTTACTTCGAAATGATTTATGAATTGCAATTAATGGCATACAACCTGCAACATATGCATTTTGCAAACTTCTTACATGTACTCATTTCAACTTTAAATTATTACATTTACTAATGCAATTCTTGTTTGATAAAAACAAAGATTAAAATGATTAAGCATGTTAAAAGCATTGTAAGATACTTAAAATAAGATACATAAATAGTTTCATTATGGAAGTACTACAATGCAACCAACATATACTTATTTTTACAGATAAAGCATTTTTATCCACAAATTACTTGAGCAAAATATTTTCTACAATTTAAATTATAAAATTTATTTATTTGGAATTAACACGCAGAATGCTTGTTAAGAGATACAAGATAGGCCGCCACCTTCCTAACCAACTTCACTAAACTCTTCCTCTGTCCAACTGTTCAACTATGCCATTGCATTCAAATTTTTTATTTTTTTGTTGACGTCAACGTAAAAATTTACAAGTTTTGATCTACAACGTATCATACAAAGTACTATAGCATAGGTTTTTTAATTTTAATTACTTCGTCTAACCGTTCATACAACCGGATAGATACTATATGTGTACTGAGAAGCACTCATATGACATGTGGCTCTGAAATTGTATTGCAGTGGAGCTTAATGGAGTCTAGTTTAGTTATGGTTAAGTGCGTGTACCCAGCCCATTAAAGACCTTAATGAGAACCTATTTTGCAACTGCATTAACGTCCATTTAACTTTTGTTTTTATTGACAAAAGTATGAGTACAATTAAGTTAATGCATTTGAGTACTTGCCTATCTGTTGTATTAAATTGCTTCGATGTTAATCTAAACTGTTTTTAGTGCATTGACTTATCGTAATATATTCAATTTTGCTGAACCTGTGGCTCCATATATGCTAACGAGTAACAGAGCAAATGAGCTCTGAAATGAGGTGTTTTCATGTTAATTATGTTATTTAGACTTAATGCTATATATTTTCATTATTTAATTATTCATAATTCCTAGCTTAATGAATTTATAGTTTAACATTATTTTAATGTAAACAATTTTTTTAGTCTAAATAGCTTTGCTAAATGTTGGCACCATAAGAAGAATAAAAAAGAGTTTTTTTA
>NC_051846.1:47889627-47894108 GCF_002237135.1 Teleopsis dalmanni
GTGAAATTAATATAAAATATATTAATTTCTGCAAAGTATAAATAATACCTATTTAATATATTTGTATGAAGTGTGTTTTGTTAGAGGAATTAGAGGAAAATTCAGAATTTTTTAATTTCTATTTGGTTTTTTTAAAATAAATTTAAATTAGGAATTTACTTTTAGTAACTTGAAAAATATATTGTATTATATTATAGTTCTACTCCTGAAAAGGAAGTAAATTAAAGTGCTCAACTCTTGACTCAATTATTAGATGTACTCTAAAATTTGGAATTCAATTTGTAAATCCGATTTCAACTTCCTTTGGGGAAAAAGCCAAATGATGAATTGCGAAAAATTTAACAAGAAATTGCCATTTCGCATGAAACGCATTCGTAAGTAAGTTGACAACACATATGAGGCTATGTGGTTGGAGTGAAAGATAGCGAACACTTACGAGTATATGAAAGTGCGTGTTTTTTTTCCTTAGAAGATAAAAGCGGAAGTGCTTGAGAAGACCAGCAAGCACCTTTACACGTACTCACATCTCATTAATTTGTGATTGATACGTTTGTGAGCTTGTGAAGCATTATAAATGAAATTGAAGTGTGATCCCATTACAAAACAGAAGCCGAAGATATACATGACATAAAAAGAAGTAAAATAAATAAATTTACATTTCAAAATGTCGTCAATTTTTAACATTTGATGGATTTGCCTGTATTGACATCTAAGTCACTAAAATATCTTATTACAAAAGTACAAGAGAGCAGCCATCTTTATTTTAGGAATGTGCTTAGATATACCCAAACCGGCAGGATACGCGCGTACACACATGCAAGCAGACGCATACACATACGCAATCACATGTGTTATGTGAATGTATAATTTTTTTATTTTGCACATTTATTTTTCAACTTCGATTTTTGTTCATTTTTGCAAATTGACACCCGCTACTCCGACCATTTGCAACAAAAATGGAACTCATGCCGGAAGCGTGAAAATCTTACAACAACTAAAGTAAAAGAAGCGAAAATATTACAAATGGAAAATTACGGGTGCTGGTAATAACGCGTGCAATGCACACTTGGATTCATACACCAACGCACACATCTACATCCACACCCTAAGACTTTTCTTTGCTTCACCACTCGCTTTTTGCCTGTATTATCTACCATCCACTATTCGTTGTTTTTTGGTAGTGCCGCATTCCCAGGATATGCTTAGATGACTGGGCGTTTGCCTTTTCAGGTTGCTTTCAATTCAATTTCCTTGAACTCTTTGAGTTTTTGCAAATGTCATGTGACATATCATATGATTTCGGGTTTCTTTTTAAATTACATTTGTTGGTATGGTTAATGATATTGTTGCTACAGAGAGACATTTTCCCCATTGGTTTCATTTTACATTAAGTGTTGTTGTTCTGTTGTTGAAGTTGATTTATCAATTTTCAAAAATATTTTCACACTTATGAATAATTCCTTTTTATTTATAAATTTTTGTTTTTTATCTTCTATGTGTCATTCGGATTTTTAATATCGATGAATTTTAACACTTCATAAATCTTTTATTGCTTCATACCACTCTGTAGATTATCAAAGCCCTAAATTGTATACATACTTGCAGAAATATATTTTATGTATAAACAGGGTGATCAAATTTATATCCCACAAATTTTAAAAATTTTATCATCAAGTAAAGTTATTTCAGATTTTTGCTAAAATTCATAAATAAATACTTTTTGGCATATTTCTATATATCATTAGAGGTTTTAGTATTGATACACTTATGCAAAAACGTACTTCAGGTATATACGCGATGATCAATCTAATATCACATATATTACTCCATAAATTTTGAATACTTTTGACTAGTCTTCTTTGGCAAATTATTATAGGACAACAATATCCCATCAATTAGATATTATTCTTAAGTAGCCAAAATTTCCTAAGGCACTAATTAAAATATTTTCCAATAAGATTTGGGTTTTAAATTATTACAACTCGAAGCCTTAAAGCCATAATTTCGGCTTTAAAGTCACTAAAAATAGCCCAGTTTCGTGATAAAAACATAATGCTTAGATATGAAGCATTTTAAGGTGTTCAAAATTCAGTACCCAAACGCTCGAAGCTGTACATTATTTATTGACTTTATCGGCTTTAAAGTAACTTAAAACATATTCAGTTTTTAATGGAAACATCATCTTTAGAGAAGAAGCTCATCAAGACGGTAAAGTCTGGCTATTGTGATTAGATTTTAAATATGTTATTGCCTTAAAAGGGAACTACTTTAAAACAAAGTCTGTTTTTTTTTCTTTCTTTATGCTTTCGTGCAGTTTTCACTATTAAAAATTAGCTTAAGAGTTAACATTTCCAACAGCGGACCTGTGACTTAGATAACCAATTATACAAGAACTATCTTTTTATGTTATGCTGCTTTTATTGGCGAAGTACAGCTTTTGCACAGATTTTAAAATTTATTTGAACGTTTTCTGAAAACGAAATGATTTTGCATTATTTAAGGGCTTTCTCATAAGAGAGAAAGTGTTTAGATGGGATAACTCTTTTTATAACATGTCATATATCTGCAGAAAGTTACAATTAATTAAGATACTATGAAAGATGAAAATGTATGGTTCTCATTTGACTATCTTCTATACATACTTTTACATTTGCTTATTTTATAACATTAATTTGGATATATCCGTTTTTATAATACAAATAAATGCTTGATTGCGAAGTAAGTGATAATTAATATTATATGCAACTACTTCTGACGAAGTGATAAACAATAATCTAGTCAAGGCGCAAAGAGGGGTTTTGTAGAAACCTTGTAGTTAATAGAGAGTAAAAGTGCTCAAGTGCACTGACTCAACTAGCCTCAACATAATATACTTCTGAATGAATTAATCATTATTAATATAAACTAAATACATTTTCTTAATATAAATGTACTATGAGAAGACATAAAAAATAAGGCAGAAACAGTTCAATGATAATTTTAAGCAATAAGTACAAGTCATTTATTCTGTTTCTTTAAACATAACCGCTTTGAAGGAAACCTTTTCATAAGTAAAATAACTTCTTATAAAGAGTCCTTCTGAAAGTAAATAATTATTTAGAAATTTGAAGTTTTCCATTGCTTTGCTATCCATTTTGCTCTATAACTGACTGGTTTCAATTGTTTGCACAGAAAAGGTTGACACACGTCCTTTTAATACATTGAACCGCACAACTTTACACAAAAAAAAAAAAAAATAAAAAAATTACGCATGACATGTAAAAGGGCAAAATGACTGCTTTTATTGAAATTTGAATTTAAAATTTGAAATTTTTTTAAAAGAAATTCTGTATCCTTTTAGCATGAGATTCTTTACTGATGTGAGTGTGGGGAATATGCGTTGACTTTGTCATCTACTCGAATGTCAAATAAGCTCGTGTGCGTATGAACAATAATATATGAGTTTGTAATGCAAAAAAATTGCTTAAATGAAATCAAATTTGCTACTGATTCTTATCGCAAATGCATGAAATCACGCGTCATATCAAAATTCACATCAAAAATGCCAGAAACGTACCCAACAAATACAACAACAACACCAGGGCAGAATCACTGCAGTTGAGTACTTTGAAATATCAGTCTTGATATACACGTCTCACTCTTTTTTTCCCGTGTACAATAAAAGCAAGGGTCGAATGTCAATTGATTCCAATTTGCCATTTTGTGATTTTTTTACGTATATTTTATAATATTTTCTTTTCCATGAAAAAAATAAACAAAATGGAAATGGCGTTTATTTCTGATGATTCTTTTAACATTTAAAAAAAATTGTAAAAATCAATTTAAGAAAAAAACAGAAAAATCTCTTAATCTTTTAGTTTCAATTTAAAAATCCAAGCAAATTTGTAGAAAATATTATTTTATTATTTAGTACCTCTCATTACCTATTATTTTGAAATTATTTTAAATTATAATTAATTGAGTTATACAGATTTTTATAACCTTTGTATACACCTACAAAATTCTGTATAGAATATATTAACGAAATCGAGATCAATCCGTAATTATCCGTCTATCTTTTTTTTCAATCCAAACATTTTCTTTCTTTTAATTTTGATTTTGATGAATAAAAGAGTACATTTGTATATTTGGGAACCGATTGTGGATGGAATGAAGAAAACTGTTCGACTTACGTCTAAAACAATCACAACTAAGATTTGCTCATGATTTATAAAAATGTATAACAACATACAGAAATAGGATTTAATACACAATAAAAATGGACAGTTTCTGATAAAAAGATTGAAATTTAGATATATGGAGAACTGGCATACAAAATGGAGATTATCTGTAATTACTTAATATATCTCACATAAGATAGAAATCAGGTCATATGATAACTTTGTAGTTTATTTATATATCACTTTGTCAAACATTATAAAATATCTTATAAAAAAATTACTTAATAATCAAAGAAAATAACAAAAAAGGGAATTGTGTCA
>NC_051846.1:47894208-47924972 GCF_002237135.1 Teleopsis dalmanni
AACTTAAAATATCGAAAAATATACAGCGCGCGAATTTTAAATGAGAATTTCCGAAAGCTTTTCGGTCACAATGTATATATACCATTTAGATGTCCAGTGTAAGCAGGACTTTTTAAAATAAATTCCTTCCTTACTGTCTAAATGTTATAAAGTTTTGACAAAACATCAGTGAAGTATCTATTTTTAATAGAAGGCCTTTAAATACCTACTAATAAAAAATCGTATTCATTAAGAATATGGACATCTTATATTTTAATCTTATATATATACATCTTATATATCTTATATTTCAACAAATAACAAAGTCGACTTTTTTTAGCCTTTTTTCGTTATGAAGGTCTTAATAAGTGCCATATTTACTATAATTATACTCTAAGAAAGCATAATTTCTTCAACCTTAGAATAGAACCCAATTGGATCAAGAGGAAGATGACGTCGAAAGACAACATGGAGGCAAACATTATTCACCGAAACATCCAAATCGTTTAACGAGCTTCGATATATGACACGGAATAGGGAAAACTATTCGAACCTCTCTCTATTATTACTTAGCTTTTTATTGTACTTTATAGAGTAAAACTAAAAAGGCAAAATAAAAATAGAGGAAAGTATACTGAAATAATTTACCAAATCAATTACAATTAAGATCGTTTATAAGAAAATGTTTTAAACTAAAACGTATTAAGGGTTATAAAAACCAAAAAAAAAACAACAGTTGAGAATACTTTCAAGAATACTGATATGGCAATTATAGGTTGAATTATCACCTTATAAAATTGGTGTGTATATGCGAGTATAAGGAAATTTATGATCCAAGGCAGATTTGCTATAGGGAAGTTTTTTAATATCATAAAGACATGGACTTTGATATAAAACTCCCTACGTTTTTTAAATCAAATTTCTCTTAATTAGAACCTCCTGGTCCAAACAAATAAGTTATCAGATGTGAAGACATTACAACACTTAATTAAATTCTTTAGTTTCGCAGTTTAGTTGATATGTTTGCAATTTTATTTAACAAACTGTTAGAATTTTCATCTAAAATTACTATGGCAACCTACTATGTAGCAATACCAACAATACAATAAGATCAAATAGTAAGTGAGTAGATACGATTAAATAATAAATCTACTAGACTACAAGACGAATACATAAGTTAGGATGGGGTTATGGTGGAAAATAGAGTTGTAATTAAGATGATAAGTTGTAATTAAATCTTGCCTGGACAGAGAACCTAGACACTTTTTTTGGAGAGAACCATAAGTTAATACCACTCAAATTATTGTGGGCATTTTGATATAAAAATAAGCGATGTCATGATCAGTATATCGGCAATAGGGATATAAATTAGGAATTAATATATTTATATATATGTAACACAAGTCACTGTGGCTATATAGTTACCAAATTTGAATACTGACAGTTCCTGCTGCAAAGAAAATATTGTTTTTGTAAAAAGCGCAAGCGATATTTTATAGACGAGTAAGTGAAGATTTGAACGCTCCTGAAATCATTTATTTTACGTAGGGCTAATATAATCTACTATATTATTGTTATTATAGAAGCTCTTTTAGAAAAAAATATCGTTAATTTTTTTTCCTGTGCAGTGTGGTAACATTCGTTAAATGAGTTGTTCTCTTCTTACGGATAAAATATGTTTCGATCCATAAGATAAAAAATGAAATAAAATGCTACTATGAGTTTAATTTTTAAAACAATTACTGTTAGATGGTAATTAAATATTATTTGAATAGTTTATATGTAAACAATATTATTATTAAGTATCAAGCAAAATGTAAGAAACTTTACAGGACATATAAGAAAAGCTGGATTTGGTAAACTATTGTTGTGCCATATATTTTAAATAAAAGGCTATTGGTACATTATATTACGAAAAAAATTTTTTATTTATTTTATTTATTTTTATTTACTATTTTATTCTTATAAAAAAGTATTATATAAAATAAAACAAATTTGTTTTAAATTATTTTAATTTACCCTCAACCAACGTTTCGCAGTATTTATGCACCTCATAAGTGTTAAGCCGATTTACTTACTATCATAACATAGATTAGGTTAGGTTAAACTCTCTCTCTCTCTCTCTCTATAGCGATCCCAAGGGATTCACTTAGGCCTATAGGTTCATTCTGTTTCCGTATAATTAAAAACTCAAGATCATAACATAAATAAAACAAACAACTCGTTGTTGTTGTTGTTGTAGCCCGCCGGGATCTAAAAAGTAGATAATATGTAAGGATTACAAGACGAATACAAGGGTAGGGAAGTGAATGGGTGGGGTTAGAGTTAAGGGGATAATGGAAAAGGGGGTGATGATACAATTGAAATCAACCAATGGTTCAGCCGTAGAAACCTAGCTACCTCAAGGGGATGAGTCAAAAGGTTGATTGGACTTAAACCAGTGTGTGCAATGGGATAAGATCCCCCAAAGGGGTCACACAAACAAACAACTAGTTGATAAATTTTTACTAATCTACTAAAAAAAAAATATAATTTATATATATTAACAATTCGATCAATAAATTTTACAAAAAGGAAATTTCAACAATTTACTCAAAATCAATACAAATATCACAGCTGGTTAAACTATTTAAACATGAACCTAATAATAAAGAATCGTAATGAGACCCGCATTGCGAGACTTTTTACTCACCTCGATTTCATGTGGTTTCTCTAAATGTCGAAACAAATAGGCACCACCAACGCAATACGAAACAACCAATAACACCAAAGTCACGTGCGAAACAATACAAGTGATTATCTTCCACGAGAAACATATGGCAGCTACACACCTGCCACGCGTTGGCTTCTGGTCTAGCATTTGTGCTGGCATCGATTGCGCGCGCCTGTTAGACATTTTCGACAAAGACGGGCGCCGTTAATCGTTAATCCGAACCGATTTTATAAAAATTAGCTTTTTAAAGAAAGCATAAATCATTTGTTTAAAAATCTTATCCAAATTATTGTGTGTATTTTCGTATATTATTTTTATTTAATTTTTAATAATATTTAATACATGTACTAAGCCGCGTACATATGTGCAAATACTAAAATCTGTTGAGTTTTTTTGTTTATTTATTTTTTTTTTTTTTGGTTGGCTATTTTTAAAAGTATCTCCATAAAATTATTTTAGGAAAACACACACGGACTAAGAAGCATTGCATGATTTATTTTCTTGATACATACAAGAGCTAATTTTTCAAAGTAATATTTCTTTTTTTTATTTATTATGTACTCGTAAAGAAAAAAAAATATATTAATATTATTGTTGCATAAATTAGATTTGTGCTATTTATTATTAATTAATTTACAATATTTTAAAATTCCACTTTTATTTTGCTTTTACTTTTTAAGAACTTTTCGAAATAGTTTAGTCGGATGCTATATATGAAAATCTAAAATTCTCCGCGATCTGTTCAAGAGCCACAGACAATGCATACTGAATACATAACGGAAAACTGAAGAATTTTCCTCTGATTTCAATATTTTTGGAAATATTTTGAGTTTTTAAATCATTTTGAGTATGAGAAGAAGTTGAGTTGAGCATACAACGGAACACATTTTAAAATATTAAATACAAAAAAATAGAAAAATATACTAACACTGATCTAAAATATATGAGTTAAAATGTTTTTTATTTCAAAAATCTCTTTTACTGATACAGATGAAATAATTTTTTAATTATTAGAAATAAATGCGTTGTTTTTTTCTTTTAAAAATGTTTGTTGTTGTTGTTTTTCCAAATGCATTGTCTTCTGATTGTAAACTTCATGAAATAGTTTTTGAACTCTTTGTAACGAATTTTGTAGTGATCTATTGCTTCTTACTTAATGGTGGCATAATTGAATAATTAGTTTGGCTAATGTAATTATTCTTCCTAGGTCCAGGCACATACCTGCAATAAATAACAACAGAAATATACATTTAAAAACCGTTTGAAAGAATATATAAAGTACATATAGTAATTATATACAATACAATAAATTGACAGTTAAAATATATAGACATCTATACTAACATTCACAGTTGTCACTTATTCTAATAAATATCCATATTTTTTAAATACCCATATTATATTAATGGTTAATGTCACTAATTAAATAAAAAAAGTGTCAAAAAAACCTGCAACCTTAAGCAGGGAAAGTTTGTACGGCCTTGTCTACTTGTGGAAAAACACGTTTAGACATCGCTTCTAATTTGACAGGTACGAGTTCTAAGCCTGACACTTGCAGTCCAAACAAGTTATATACGGACTAAATTCGAATATTTCTTAAGACCACTGATGATGAGTACTTGGTAATGTTAGAAACAGCGTTGTATGGTCAGCCAAATTTTAATAAATTAACTAAATTTTTGTGTTTCCCCTTTCTTTCTTTGCTATTCGAAACTCTCTAAATGCAAACATTAATACACTATTCATAGAATGTAGGGGACAAATCGGTAGACTTAATTGACAAGCTGAGTTACCGGTTACTGGGACATTAAAGAGAATGTAAAACCTTCTACGGATATTTCTCCAAGAGTACCGGTTTGTGTTTCTCTGGAGATCATTAAGAGGAGTTGTTGTTGTTTTAACCCAATGGAAATTACGAATAATAATACAATAATAGTAACTAGATTGAAATTCGCTAATAACACACGCATCCTGAGTGATGCATACTATTGTTAGTAACAAGAGACTCTGATCTAATATCGCAATGGAACTTAATGGTCTATGTGTAGCCTTTTTGGCCCGCCAGCATAACCTAACCTAACCTAACTAGATTGATAGTGGTTCAAATTGATGTACCAAATACATCATGATTACACCGGTTTTTACAACCTAGAAGTTGTAAAATTATCAAATGCACACAATAAAAATTCATGTTAATATTTTTTTACATTGAAAAATATATAAAAAACAAATGCAATATAAAGCTTAAAGTTTTGATAAAATTAAAAAAAAAAGGAGTAAATACAATTTATGTTATCTTATCAAGATTAAAAAAAAGTATAAGTAGACCGCGTTATTTATCAAAGTTCAAATATATTCTTTTGCCTTAAATTGAACGAGTTTATAGAAATGTATAATATAATATAAATTTATAACTATATATACATATATATATCTAATTTATGTTTCATAATAAACAAAACTTTTTTAAAATAGATATAGAAAGAAATACACACTTCAGCAATGTAATGTCAAAATATGAAGATGTTTAAATGAACAAAAGCGCAATTATTATGCCTGAAATAACAGTCCTATAGAGTGTAGATACAAGCCTTTTTCATGATTTTTATGCCCACTAAAATATTTTATATTCATTATTAAGTACACTTTTTCGGAAAGATAAAGGACGCACGGTAACAATCAGTTATAGAAAGTGGTTGCTAAATGAGATTTTTACTAAGTCGGTCGAATATTGATCGATGAGAGAATCTATCGTCATCAATTAATTTAAATGGACCTAATAGTGCACGCACTTTTCAGCAGCTCAAATATTTCGCTAAAATGTGATAAATTATAGTAAAAAAAAGCATAAGAATAAAGTTAATTTTTTGAAATTTGGCAGACCGTTTCGAGTATTGCCAAGTACTCATCATGAGTGGTGTTAGGAAATATTCGAATTTTAATTAGTTACAGCCCGTATATAATTTGTTTGGACTGCAAGTGTCAGACTGAACTCGTACCTGTCAAATTAGAAGTGATGGCTAATCGTGTTTAATTTAGTTTATCTTTATTTGTTCTTATAATATATAGAAGTGTATAAATAAAAATCATATAGGAAATTATTTAATATAACATATAGTATATAAGTTTTAACTTGGTTTTTATAGAAAACTTGAATTATTTCTTACCTCAAAAAGAAAGCATTACCACGCTTAAGTTCACCCAGTGATGATAAATGGTTCCAACAATCAATTGAATTTCTGTACATTGGCATCATCGGTGGACTTGCGGCCATAAGACGAGAGCCAGTTACACACATACAACTAGCAACAACTTGGAAAGGATACAACATACTGGCAATGGCAAACTGTTTGAGAGTTTGTTAAAAAAAAGTAGTTAACAGATATTTAATAATATATAAATACCTGTGTAAGTCCAGAATTATAATGTCTACCAACTTTATCTTTAATTAAGTATTTATTAAGCATAAATACGGTGGTACTTGTCAATATAAGGCTGGCTACATCACCTATCAATTTTGGAAGTAAACCACTAAAGAATCCACTAATACCCTCATATTTGTAAATTTCAATAATGGAACCAACTATAGATTGATATATTTTTTCTCCACCAATGAACTGTGCCATCATTCGTAGGGAAATCACGTGAAAGGGTTGGCATACAATAATGCTTGTCATACTAATTACTAAATCGCGTTTTAAATTTAATTTAAATTGTAAATACCTTTAAAGATGTATAAGTTTAATTAAAAAATTAGATTTTAAGACATTACCATAATCAAATACTTACAGCTCCTCATCACTTAAGTCAACATCATCCTTCAATTTACATTCTTCAGCTGTAGGTAATTTAAAAGCTGTAATTACTTTTTCACTGCAAACAAATGCAAGTAGATTGCCAAATATTTTTGGAGAAAGTCCACGATACATTCCATAGAAACCGTCCATTCTTCGTATATAACCCACTTAAATGTGTATATATTAAATTATTATGTAAACACTATTTACTTTTATATCATACCATATTGAAACATATTTGGCAAAACTAATATATCTTTGCCAAGCAGGGACTTTCCAGGGCGCGGAGCAATTGGTTCATAACCAAGTTGAGCCAAGACTTTAGCATATTCAAAAGGATGTAGCGCCGCACCAACAGCAATGCGAAATCCAAAACGAGTCCATTCATTTACCTCTTTTTCATCAGCTAAGTCATTGCCATGTATATTAGAATGTGCCCCGGGCGGTGCTAACATCTTGATATTATTTAATTACACCACTCTTCCTAAGAAAACCTCCTTCACCAATGCTAGTCACTACAAAACCGTACCGGTCAATGTTTTGCAAATCGCACAAATTCTCCGTGATAAAAGGCACGTCAAAAAGTCTCTTCGATTTGTCAAAAACAAAATTCGCAGTGTTGTATACAAAAAAATTTAAAAACTTTTGACAAGAATAACGTGTCCAACTAATATTACGATTCAGAAACAATGTTACGATAATAAAATATATTTGCTTCAAACTATTAATAGTTGTAAAGTGTACAATTTGAAATTATAAATGAATAAATAATTTTTTTAATCAAAAATTTAAGCCAACTGCGTTAACATATGTTATTGATAAATAATTTTAATGCCATGAATAAATGCCTTATATACAATAGGTCTTTTCCACGAGCAACTTGTAGTAGCTTTGAGTAACACTGTGTAGACACAAGAGCGCTCCACCAGCAAATTTTCGAGTTAATGAGAGCATCTGAGTGGGTATAACATCTCGGTCGAAATTTGAAAATGCTACATAAACATTACTCGAAAATTTTATTTCAAGTAAAATTTGTGTTGTATGAATCAGCTGTCTTGGTTTGAATTTAAATTTTTTTATTGTTTATTCGCGTGGCATTGTAAGAGATTTAATTTGTAATAAATCACAAACAGAAATTAACTGTCATTGAATACAGTTTATATATCATTAATTTATTTCATAAATATTAAAACAAGGAACCTAATTCTAACTTAAATTAGCTATAAAATTACATTATCTATATAAATAGTTAATTCAAACTTAACATATTCTTAAAACTATAATATTTTCAAGTTATAAAAATTAAAACTAAATATGTTTTAACTTGATTTATCCTTATAATAATAATATATTTATTTATTTTGATCTGAAAAGGACAATAATCGTTACATTTTCTTATATATCATATAATATAAATATAAATACTTTTTTAAAATTTTGTCCAACGTCTTTAGTTTATTTTGTTTAATATTCATTAGTCTTTCGTTGCTTTGCTGCAATATTTGTTCAACATTTTTATAATGTTGTTGCTGCTTGTTGTTATAAAACTTTCTTATTTTTCAAAATTTATTTTGCGCTCTTATTTTTTGAAAACAGCTGTTCTTACCAAACTTTACACAAATCTGTTCCATGAAAATTTGAATAAAGAAAGTAATCTGGCATTTTATTTGTGCTATGCTCTTAGTTTGTACTGTACTTGTATTTTACACGAGTTTTACTACGAGTAGCTCGTGGAGCAAATCTAATATTTGCGAAGAATATTTTACATATAAATAAATTGTTAAAACTTATTTTATATATTTGTTACAAACAGAGAAAACAGTGTATACAAAAGTGCGCAACACGTATCCACTTTCTTTCTGTTACATATGTACGTACCAATCAGAAGCCAGAAACAAATAATACTTTTATACTTTGGCCAGAAGCATACTGTCGCCTTTTCACGTGTGTACTGGGGCTAAAAGAAATTTTAATATTTGTGTATTTATATTTTAAAATTAGTTTTGTGGCGACCCAGTTGGCTGTGCATTTATTGAATTTAAAAAGTAAAATTCAATTTCAAATATTTTTAAGTTTTTGTTTTGATTGATGAGAACGTTTCGATTTTTCTCTCTGTAAAAAGTTGAATAAAAGTTTATTAACATTGAAAATTTTTAGAGTTTTATTAATTAGCAAGGTGAACAGATCATTGCTAAATTGGTGACCCCGACGTGATTTTGAAAAAGTTTAAATTTAGAAATATTAACTTCTGAGCTAAATATCTAATTATCGAGCTGTGATGTCAGTTGCAGACGAAGGTGTAGTAATGGCTTCTGATAGTGGAAGTGTCGTAAACCGTGTAGCAGTGAAGGTGCCACCGTTTTGGCACGAGCGACCGGAGATTTGGTTTGCTCAGATCGAGGCGCAATTCGCAGTAGCTGCCATTACGAGTGACATCACGCAGTTCAACACGGTTGTAGCAGCGATTGAGTCAAGTGTTATCGCCGATGTAAGTGATGCAGTGCTTCATCCTCCTGAAACTGGAAGATACGCTAATTTAAAGGCTTGCATCATAGAGCGGTACAGTGAGAGCGAGCAGCGGAAGATTCAACGGTTGTTGTCAGAAGTTGAACTTGGTGATAGACGCCCAACACAGTTGTTAACGGAGTTGACAGCGTTAGCTAAAGACAAGGTGAGCGATGAGTTCCTTAAGTCTCTTTGGCTGAAGCGTTTGCCACCACAAGTGCGCGCTATTCTGCAGGCATCGAACGTGGCACTAGCAGAACTGGCGAAATTAGCAGACCGTATTTGCGAGGCGGGTGATTTTCAACAGATAGCTGTAGCGTCAGCCTCTGATTGTCCAGCCTATTCTGAGAATGCTGTGATTTTACGAAGGCTTGAGCAAATCGAACAGCGTCTGAGTCGTTTGGATTTACGTCGTAGTGAGTCGATGCAAAGTCGATCGTCATCGAGGAGGCGTAGGCGAACTCGTTCCCGACCAGGAAGTCATCCAGATTGGTGCTGGTATCACGAAAGGTTTGGTGATAGAGCTAATGCTTGTCGGCAGCCCTGTAGTTTTGTGGCAAGCTCTCATCAGTCAAAAAACTAGGCACTCCTTCTACGTCGTCGAGCCGAGAAGGGGTTAGTGTTCGTATAGCTCGACTTAGTATTAAAGATCCCGCCACGTCGACCGTTTTTCTCATTGATACTGGTGCGGACATATCAGTTTTACCGAAGTCGTTCTGTCGTTGGAAGCAAAGGGCTAACAGTGTTGCATCAGTTAATTTATATGCCGCTAATGGTACGCCTATTCAAACATTTGGCGAGCGTCGACTGCTTTTGTCTTTGGGTTTGCGTAGAGATTTCCCGTGGACGTTCGTGATTGCGGATGTTAGCTGTCCTATTGTTGGAGCCGACTTCCTTAATCACTATGACTTGTTAGTGGATTTGAAAAGGAAGCGGTTAGTTGATTCGAAGACGACTTTGATGATGAAGGGTAAGGCTGCTGTGTCTCAAGAAGATACTGTGCGTGTGTGTGGTTCAGTTTCAGCTTATGCTGAGCTGGTTAATGAATACCGTGATTTAGGCATTATGAGTGCAAATCGGATGGGTTTAGTTACTAAGGTTGAACATTGCATCGAGACATTTGGTGCGCCGTCATTTGCTCGTCCCCGACGTTTAGTTGGAGCCAAACTTGAAGAAGCCAAGAAGGAATTCCAATTTTTAGTCCAGACAGGGATTTGTCAACCTTCGAAAAGCTGTTGGGCAAGTCCACTTCACATGGTTCGCAAAGGCGATGGAAGTTGGAGACCGTGTGGCGATTATCGCATGCTCAACGCGCAAACTAAACCTGATCGGTATCCGATTCCGTTCATTCATGATGTGACGAGTATTCTTCATGGTAAAACTATGTTTTCGAAGATAGATTTGCAGAAAGCGTATCATCAGATACCGCTTGCACTGGCAGACATTCCGAAGACAGCTATTACAACTCCGTTTGGCCTGTTCGAGTTTCGCTTTATGACTTTCGGTCTCCGTAATGCTGCCCAGACGTTTCAGCGTTTTATGAATGAGACTCTAGGTGATCTTAATTTCGTTTTTGCGTACATCGACGATATTTTAATTGCGTCAAAAGATGAAGCAGAACACAGAATGCATTTGCGACTGGTTTTAGATCGACTTAGAGAAACTGGTTTGACCGTGAATTTTGCCAAGTGTAAGTTCGGCTGTTCCGAGATCGAGTTCCTTGGGCACGTTATTAGTGCAAAGGGTTTACGTCCTCCGGAGAGTAAAGTTCAAGCTGTTCGTGATTTTCCTCTGCCAGCAACGGTGAAACAGCTTAGACAATTCTTAGGCATGGTGAACTTTTATCGGCCGTTTCTGCGTAACGCTGTGCAGAATCAGCAGCGGTTGTTTCATCTTACACCAGGTAACCGCAAGAATGATAAGTCGGTGATTTCTTGGACTCCAGAAGATATAGAGGTTTTTGAGGCTTGCAAGAAGGATCTTGTCCAAGCTACGTTGCTTAACTTCATGGCTCTGGATGCACAATTGACGCTCACGACTGATGCTTCAGACGTTGCGGTGGGTGCTGTTCTCCAACAAGTAGTGAAAGGTGTGACTCAGCCATTGGCATTTTATTCAAAAGGTTTGAGTCCAGCGCAGACTAAGTATAGTGCTTATGATCGTGAGTTGACTGCTATCTATCAAGCTGTCCAGCATTTTAAGTATGCATTAGAGGGTCGTGATTTCGTCATTTTTACGGATCACAAACCATTAACGTTTGCGTTCAGGCAAATAAGTGAGAAGGCATCTCCTCGTCGTGCAAGACAGCTGGAGTTTATTAGTCAGTATTGCACTGATATTCGTCATCTGGCTGGTGCAGATAATACGGTGGCTGACTCTTTGTCTCGGGTGGCTACGGTTCAGTTGGAGGCAAATGTTATTGAGTTAATTGCTGAGGGGCAGAAGACTGATGCAGAGTTGCTCGCTCAGCTGAAGAGCCAGTCTGAAGATGGTGTTGGGTTGAAGAAGTTGAGATTGCCGGATTCGAGTATTGAACTGTACTGTGATGTGTCAGGCAGTCGTGTTCGTCCTTTTGTTCCCGCAAACTGTCGGCAGCTGGTACTCTCAAAACTCCACGGTTTGGCTCATCCTGGTATTCGAGCAACGCGGAAATTGGTGCAGGCTAGGTATGTTTGGCTTGGTTTGGTTAAGGATGTAGCTGTGTTTGTGCGTAGTTGCATTGCGTGTCAGAAGTCCAAGATTCAGCGGCATACTAAAACACCAATTGGTTCGTTTGCTGATATTGATAGTCGGTTCCAGCATGTTCATGTTGACATTGTGGGTCCATTGCCTTTGTCTCAGGGGAAGCGTTATTGTTTGACTTGCGTTGATCGTTTTTCTCGGTGGCCTGTTGCTGTGCCTCTGTCGGGCATTACGGCAGAAGAAGTTGCAGCGGCTTTTATCGACGGTTGGGTGGCAAGTTTTGGTTCTCCGCAGGCTATTACCACTGATTTGGGTCGGCAGTTTGAGTCTGCTGTATTTCGGGAACTGACGAGATTGCTTGGAGTGAAACACTTTCATACCACGGCTTATCATCCTCAAGCAAATGGTATGGTTGAACGTTTCCATAGAACATTGAAGGCAGCCATTCGATGTCATTCCTCAAGTAATTGGACGCAGTCTCTTCCGCTTGTGTTGTTGGGATTGCGAACGACACCGAAACTAGACCTAAATGCTAGTCCTTCAGAGATGTTGTTTGGAAATCCTCTTTGTGTTCCAGGGCAGATGCTTTCGGATTTCAAGCAGAAGTCGTCCGAGACTGATTTTGTGTCGGCGTTGCGAAGGGCTTTAGCTAAGGTTAAATCCGTTGAATCAACAAGACATTGTCATCCATCTGTGTATGTTCCGCGTGACGTTATTAATTGTAAGCACGTTTTTCTTCGAGTGGATCGTGCTCGAGCTCCACTTGAGCAGCCTTACGAAGGTCCATTTGAGGTGCTGAGTCGTAGTGAGAAGACGTCTGTTATTGTTTGCCGTGGGAGAGAGGTGACTGTTTCGAATGATAGGTTGAAGGCGGCGTACTTAACGTGTGATGATCTTGAACAGGTTGTTCCAGAAACGCGTCAGCCTTCAGCGCTGTTGAATGGTGATCAGTTAGTGACTTCTGGTGATTGTAGGCGTGAATCCCTGTTGCCGATTCCGAAAGTGACACGAGCTGGTAGAGTAGTGCGTTTCCCAGCAAGGTTAGCGGAATTTCGTGATTAAGAGTGGTGTTGTCGACTTAGTTGTGGTGTCGCGTTGTTGCTAGTACTCCATCGCTAGGAGGGGGTACTGTGGCGACCCAGTTGGCTGTGCATTTATTGAATTTAAAAAGTAAAATTCAATTTCAAATATTTTTAAGTTTTTGTTTTGATTGATGAGAACGTTTCGATTTTTCTCTCTGTAAAAAGTTGAATAAAAGTTTATTAACATTGAAAATTTTTAGAGTTTTATTAATTAGCAAGGTGAACAGATCATTGCTAAAGTTTTATGCTTTAAAATTAATTTTAAAATAATAAGAAAATTGATTTAAAAACATGTTTATATATAAAATTTACTGTGTTATTGTTTGTATGTAATTGAATATGAGATACTCAATTACACAAATTGTTATTTTGACAAATTCTTATCGCGAAAACTGGTAAGCCATATCATCAGCTGTGATATTTACTCTCTGTTTACGTAAAGAGCACATTTTCATAATGCAGAGATTCCTACTTAATATTTCATATATTGGTACAAATTTTCGGTAAGCTTGTTTTAATTTATTTTTTACCCTTTCATATTATTTATCGCAAAAACAATTAATAGTGGAATACAGAAAACAATCAATAGAGCAGAGGAGCAATTAGTTGACGTAAAAAGCGTACAAGGATGCATTGATTTAGCACTTAACGTGCTGCGACCCGCAAATAAGGTTGAAACAGTTTTGTCAAGCCGGTAAGTTAAATTATATTGCATATATTAATAACTAAATAAAATCATAATATTTAATTAAAGTACAGACAAGGGTGTCCATGCACTTCACTCAACTTTACATGTTGATTTACAAAAATATGGTACAAAGACCTACGATCCAACGACCATAACAGGTGTATTGAATCGTACATTGCATAAACAAAAGCTGCAAATAAGAGTTATAAAAACTGAAAGGGTTCCAGATACATTTCACTGCCGCTATAATGCATTAGGTCGCACTTATCTTTATCGTATTGCAGTGTTACGAAAAAAATCGGATGGTAGTAATTGTATAGATAATCGAGCCTTTGAAGAATTTATACCCATTGAAGAAATCGATCGTTGTTATTTTATTCAGTATGTACATCTTGAATTTTTAAAATGTAATAGTTAATAAAGTAATTTATACTTAGAAAGTACCCATTTGATATTGAAAGATGTCGCTCTGTAGCCCGAATGTTCGAAGGAATGCATGATTTTCGCACTTTTACAAGTACGAACCGAGAGGACAACCCTTCCTTCAGACATCCCCGATTCACGGTACGTCGGATAGAGAAAATTAGCATAAAACCAGGGAAAACGTTAGCTATTGGTGTAAACACTGCATTAGCACAGGATTTATATGACTTTTGGGATATAGAAATCAAAGGGAAATCTTTTCTTTATAAACAGGTAAATAAAATTATATATTATATATTTTTTTACAGAATTAATACTCAATTGTAGTCTCTATTAAACTTTACTTTATATTTTAGGTACGCCGTATTGTGGGTGCACTCGTAGCAATAGGAGTAGGGCGTATTGATGAAAAAAGTATATATGAAATGCTTACTATACCTTCAAAGCATAGCTGGGATTCACGTATTACTCTCGCACCAGCTTATGGTTTATATTTAAGCAAAATTCATTATAATGAAAACGATAAATATATAGAAGCTCCAGAAAACGATAAAGGACATGAGCTTCCTTCAGGAAATACAACAAAAACGTAAAAGTTTGCAAAGATCAACAACAATTGTAACCACAACCACTGGTGAACGTTATGTTGAAAGCAAAAACTCAACGCTCCCACCAATTAAACTTGAAAGTAATAAATATGGTTTCATTGTGGATACGAAACCAGATACGGAGCCTGCTTGTATAATCGAAAATCTGCTTTATCTTGGTTCACAGGATGCTGTTTCACTTGAAAATATTAATAAGTTTAAATTTACGCATATACTAAGTATTGGCGTTGAAATGCCCATTATAGAAAATATGAATGACAATTTACATACAAAATTTTTGCCTTGTTTGGATTTGCCTGAAACGGATCTCTTTGCTGGATTAATGCAAGACGCTTTTACGTACATAAAAGAAGCGAAACTAACTAATGGTATCGTGTTGGTACATTGCAATGCTGGTGTGTCACGTTCAGCGAGTGTGGTTATAGCATATTTAATAAAACATTGCCAAATGAAATTTGACGATGCCTACGCATATGTTAAAGGGAAACGTGCCTGTGTGCAACCAAATAGTGGGTTTTTAGAACAATTAAAAAAATTTTGTGAATAGTTTTATAATCTTTTTTAATAGTGGGCTATATTAGCCTTCCAAAACATATAAAAAGTAATGTGTATATAGATATATTAAAATATTTGTTGTATACTTATAAGATTCCCTATTAAAATTTATTAATGTATTAAAATTATTATTAGTTCTTATTACTAACCACAAACATGAATTAATTGATTTATATTTTAACGAAACAATGATGTAAATAAATAAGTGTATGACATAAAAAAACTATATATATGTGACAAATTTTCATTATAAACAAATACGATGTGTGTTTAATGTAAAAAATGGGCACTGAATATACTCCTAACATTGTACTAGGTCATAGATGCGCCACTAAAATTAAAAATCGTATTGATATCCTTACAGTTGTGTTCTTTACAAAGGCTTATTAATATGGAGAAACTTTCTTCAGGAGTCAGAAGTTTGGATGTGGCTGGTCCAGCAGCAAATTCCGTTGGAGTCATTCCACGAAAATTGATTAGGTCACAGAGATCTTTAACTAAAGCTTTACGATTTTGAAACGTATTTGAGCCACATAGTTCTGGTCCGCTTATATTTAATATAAAGCTGGTGCTTGGTGATATTTCTTCAGGTTTTACGACTACATTTACGTCAGGGTCAGCAATTCCTTCTGGTCCTTCTTCTATTTCCAATTCTTCCTCGAACAAATTATTTTCTAAACAATAACGTTCGATCGCTTGAAATATATGAATTTCTGCCACTCTACGTTGAAGTGCCTGGATAACGCATTTGAATACTACCGCTTCCTGCTTGTACACCGTTGAATGAAATAAAAAGTCGAGTTTGTAATTTTGAATATGCTGCAAAGGAAATTATTAAATTTGTCATACACCTTAAATACATTGGTGCACTTACATCTATGGAGAGTGATAGCATAAGGCTTTCACTGTAAACTTTAACTGAATTATAAATGGTTAGAACGTGTTCCACTGGCCATGGAGCATTACTTAAAATACGAATAAGTGTTACACGCAAAAATTCCATTTTAAATTTCATTGCCATGTAGAATAATTTACCCGCAAGGGCATAAGGAAACGGCGTCTTAACTTCATCTTGCATATATATATGCTGTAGAGCATATCTGAATACATCTGCATTGACATCTTCATATTCTACTTCGCTTAATCCATCCTCATAGAATATCGTTTCGAACTTTGGTGATACTATTGCTAAAATCAACTTATGGCAGAGGAATCTTTCTTTATGTCTGCCGGCTATAACGACACAGTCGCCAAATTTCCCTTTTTCCAATAGGTAACCAAATCGCTGATTCACATCTCTTCTACAAAAATAAAGAAGAAGCAAGAAAAAATATAATGCACATTTTTGCATTTTTATTTATGTGCTTACAATTTTGATTGCCAAGGGCAAAATTCAAGACTATGTTTTTTTTTCTTGTGTGAAGCGGCCATCTTATGAGTTTTTCTGTCGGAGCAATCAAATAAAATCTAAGCTCAACGTCTCCAATTAACTGCAATTATGCCCGAAAGCGACTAAATGCAATCCGTTTAAAATGTTATTAATAAGTGTGCCGAACTAATCCATTTTTTTTTTGTTAATTAAGGCGAAAGTAACACTGCAAATCGTTTATTTATAACCAAATTTTAATATTAGGCGAAGGGAATATTTTTATACATAAAAATATTTAACAACTATAACTATTTTAAGACATATTATATTTAAAAAAAAACTTTAAATAATATAAATATTTTAAAATAACCTCCATAAATTCTTAAATATATATACTTACTTATATATTTACTTATTCGAATTAAGCATTAAAATCCATAGTAGTTTTTTAATTTTTTATATCGCAAACTGGCCCAAAAACATAGAATTATAACAAAAGTATTTCTATGTTTGAAGAAATCATGAAAACTATTATTCTTGTTTATACTGATTTTGTCTTAATTTAAGTTAAATATAATTTCAACTAGCTGCGTATTATGGTAACACATATTATATTTATAAAGAAAAATCTTTTAAGTAATAGAATTATTTTGAAATATACTCTATAAATTTCTAATAGAACGAAATATATTTACTTGTTCGAATTAAGCATTAAAATCTAAGTAATTTTTTAATTTTTCATATTGCTAACCGAAAACATAGAATTATAACAAAGTATTTCTATGTTCGAAAAAGCCTATTATTATTAAACTATTGTCTATACTGATTTTGTCATAATTTAAATTAAATATAATTTCAATTAGTTGCCTGTTAGGTCCTTAAACAAAGTGTTAATACTTAAAAAACTGATAGGAAGATAGCTAACACCTTAGAAACTAATAGGTACATACTCGTTACCTTGTTCACGGATAATATATTAAAAATTGGCCGTGTATCATTTCATTTTCTAGTTTGTTAAACAATAAACAATAATTTTAGGTAGGTAGATATTTTGAGTGAGATATTTTGGAATGATTAAATATATTAGGAACCCTACTAAAAAGGAGTTTTTACCTTAAATGCTCAAAAATTGTATTTTGACTATAAGTTTCACTGAAATATATTCCATATATTATAATTTAATTATAATTGTGATAATAGTAAAACTCTTTACTCTTTTGAATACATAAGAATATTTGCTTAATGGTGTTTTCATCAGGATATATAATATAAAATGGATTTGAAAACAGTGTTAAACATGTAGAATCAGTAAATTATATAACTAAATAAACGAATAGAAGTCTTATATTTTACTGCTGGCTTTTTTTTTAAATGACTGCGTATGTATTTTAATTAAAATTTTTACACAAATGAACACTATAAAGTCTTTTTTAACTAGAACTAAAATATGTGATAATATGGAAAAAAGAAAATGGAAATTATGTGAATATATATCCCAACGTATTAGTGATTTAAATCAGCTAAACTTTAGTATAAATGCTGATTTAATCTAGATTTGCGGAGTGCGATTAAATTTGATCGTGTGAATATGATTTTACTTACAAAATATATAAAACTGACTGTTTTCGTTTTATCATAAAGTTTTTTTCAATTGTTTTCCGGAAAAAAGTGTTTACAAACAGTATATATATATAGCTGATTGTTTCAGTTTTTTCATACAGTTTTTCTTCCATTGCTTTCTGAAAGAGACTTTTCCAGAGTAATTAAGCTATTTATGTAAAAAAATGAAAAAATTAATTTAATAAATCTTTAGTTTCTGTTTATTATATGCACGTTTCAGATTAAATATAAACGTTTGACTTACGACATAAAAAATTATACATGTTTTAAAATAATATTATCAAATAATTTAATAATAATCTTTAAGATTTGACTATGTCTACTTGCATATGTATAATTGTAATGTATATAATAGTTGCTGTATATATATTATAAACACTAAGACGCGCATAAGTTGTTTATTCTAAGCAGTTAATATGGAGTGAAAATATAGAAGGGGATATTCTATTATATTTTGAAGTCTTCGTGTGAACAACTTCTTATTAAGTACTTTCATTAAAAGTGTCACTCATATAAAAATTGCTAAAGTTATGTACAAATACTCGGTGATATTTGTAACTTATGTAGTAATATTATTCAAATTTTTGCTGGACACGATTCCTTTCAAAACTCAATTTTTGTATATCGTAAATATAACTAGTAATATTGATGTATAAATAATTAGTATTATGTATAAGTAGAGTACGTACAATCAAATTTATTATATATACATTAAATAAAATAATTAATAACTTAAGTTTGCAAAAAATATATACATAAAATGATATCTGCTTAATTTATCACATTTAAAATTATTTAAAAATATATTATAATATACAATCAAAATAAACTTAAACTTAAAAACTAATGTGTGTGTGGTTTAAACGTAACTCTCTCATCTTGGACTATAATTTTGTTATTAATTTGATAGATCGCTGCGCACCGTAATGGTTGGAGAAATCGTTAATGCGGTTAAAATATTCTGTGTTGACAAGATGATTATCATCCTGGATCCAGTTTTTTTCTTGATTTAATTATAAAAAAGTACAAAATTCATATTTTAGAGTTGTTTTAGTTTAGGTTGGTTTTTTCTTTGTTTTTAGTTTAAGGAAAAGTTTGCAGTTTTAATATATTTCGTTGCAGCTTATTAAGTTTTATATCAAGCAGTCAATTAAAAAACTACAAAATCTTTTGTTTCTGAATACTTATCAATTTTGCATGGAAGACTTTTGAAGCCCATGTTAAAATAAAATCTTTTCCTATATCCGAGTACAATTAAGCGCTTAGCCTATATTTGGCATATTTATTGCCTCTTGCTCTTTTCCTTTCCTCTTCTCATTATTACCTGGCTCATATAATAGTACTTTGGTTTTAAACAGTCAGAGATACTGTATGTAACATTGCTGTTTTTAGATCAGCTGCTAAATGACTGATGTCCACTACAGAATCCACCATTTCTTGTACCGCCGTAACACTTGGAAAATGTGCAGCAGCTTTCTTCGATTTATTGACACAAATCTTCAGTGCATCGCATAGCGCATTTGTACAACGATGTATTTTATCACGTAACTCCACTTTAGAGACATTCCGCGTTACGATGTCACCAATGGTCACCAAGTTATGTGCACTAAAAACGACAAATTTTCCATAGGCTATAAAGAATTTTGGTGGTTGATTTTTTTCTACTGTTTCCAGAAATGAATCAATCGCTTGTCGTAAATTACCCATATGTGTGGAGATCTGCACGGCATAATAACGTACTAACATCTTATCTTTATCAGTTAGTTCGTCTTTTTTGCTATTTGGCAAAGAATTTGTTGCTGCCGCCATAGCATTTACTTCGGCTGCCTTAATAACTGTATCGAAATTTTTCTTTAAATTTGGTGCTATAACTTCACGTAGTTCTGAATTCTTTTTAGCCGCTGCATCCTTTGATTCAAAAGAGACATAATCATAATCTTCCAACCATTCCCCACTATTTGTCTTATTGGTATTTGTTGTGGGTGTGCAGCTACCATCAATGGTGTCGACAGCTTGAGGAATATTGCGTTTGAAAAGCAGTGAAGCGTTACCTTGTATGAAGGATGTGGTTTGGCGTACATCTTCAGTTAAAGTTTGTGCACATGCAATTAATTGATCGAGACTATCCGGTGGTCTAGAAATTGATTTCTCATCATTGCGTGCTAAGTTGTCAATTGTCCAACCACCTTGTGCAACGACAGCATCAGTCGATTCGTGTACTAATTTGTTTGCATCTCGTAGTGCTCTTACTAGTGGTCGCAGTTTTAGAGCTAAGTTACGATCCTCAGAACGAGTAGCATTACCCAGAGCACCTTCACCGAATTCAGTGAGATCATGTAAAGCCGTGCGTAGACGCACAGCTGCTAATTCGACCTCTATTATAACAGGTTCTAACTTCTCATGTAAGCGCCAACTTGGAGAGACAAACGATAATAATCTAAAAATATATATTTATGTGAGCATTATTAAATTAAATTTATTATATAGTCGATTTCATTTAGTTAGGTCACTGAACAACAACAAATTACGTACTCGAAAACCGGCTTAACAATGTATCTTGTTGTTGTGTCACTGTCCTTTCTTAATTTAATTCAGTATACTTTCATATTTACCTTGTTATTGCTCCTGTTGCTTCTGATTGAAATTTTGCTAACGTTTCCAGCGCTGATGACAATTCTAATGGAAGTTCTTTGGTAATAAAAGTTGTAGCTGCATTATTTACAGGTTTTTCCTGTACTGGTGTTAACTGCGTTGTTGGTAATGGAAAATCATAGGTCATACAATTTCCATTCAGATTTTGTTGTTGTTTTAGTTGTTGCTGCTGTTGTTGTTGTGCTAAAGTTAGCTGATGTACACCACGTACAGGCATTGGATTACGACGTGGTACATCATAATCTGGCATATTCGCTAAAGATGAGCGATTAGATGAAGAGAATGATAAACTTAATGAATCGCTAGTTAGAAGTGATGAATTGGAGCTGCTAGGTGTTAATGTGTTCTGATGTTGTAATATTGTATTTAATGGCCTTGGCACATCATATGACTCTTCTTGTATGGGTGTGGCACAACGTCCTTTAAGGCTTAAAGACATCAAATCATATCGTAAATGTGATAAGCCCGGCGCGCGGCCAACATTTCGTGGACAATCATAATTAACTGGTGTTGCTGGCTTTGGTATATCATAGGTTTCAAATTCATTGCTACCATTTGTTGCTGGAGAGGACATAATTAGATTTTGGTAAATATTTTGATTACTGTAAATTTGTTGCTGTTGTTGGTTTGTTTGTGGAGGTAGTGAATGATTTTGTTGCTGTTGTAGCGGATACGCTGCTGCTGAGAAATTATATATGTAAACATCACCGTGTCGCTGTGGGGTGATAACCTAAAATGGAAATAATGAAGGTAATTAATATATTTTTAAATGCTAATTTGTATTAATTTAATTATTTCGTTTTAAAAATTCTAGTTTATATTTTATCATCAATTCAGATATCTATAAAGGAAGACCTGAAGGCTCGTGAATATACGAATAAATGTAAGACTATAACTTCTATATTCTTTGATAAGCTTTGTAGCTTCCCGGATATTTTTTTTTTAATTTATTACAAAATGTAAATTCAGTATTCTACCCTTCTATATCAGTCGATAGCTATGATGAAGATTTTACAGTATCAAATATATGTTTATAATTTAAACAATCTGAAGTTAATTTTTGTTGAACACGAGTCTTTTTTTTATCGAAGACACAAAACCATCAAAAGCCTAAGTCAGTCCAGAACTTTAAGTCACTAAAAACATGCCCTCATGTACGGACGGAAAGTAGCTCATGGAAAGTAGCACCGTAAAGTATTACTTCAGAAGGTGTTGAACACAGGTGGTTTATTTAGTATGTGGTTAGTTACAACATGGATAGTAAGTGTAAATATTTTTAAGAAAATTTTGTGCTGACATTGGTATTATAATGAAAAGGTGGATTTGAAAAGGTGGAATGAAAAGGGGTTTTGTTTTCTAATAATCAAATTTAATTAAATTCTTATACTGTAATTGAAGCATGATCCAATAAATTAATATTATAGTAATAAATTTTTATTTTGTGCAGCAAGATTGGCAATATATAGAATATTACAAAGTAATGTCATAATTATAAATCTATTCAAGTTTTCAAATTTATTATCAAAAAAAAGAACTTCTGTTAATACTTTTACTGGTAACATAATAATATTTTAAAATACAAGAAAATATAATAGTTAAGTTATTTAGATCGAAGTCGTTAATTCTGTACTTTATCTAGTTTTATGTATAATTTGTTTTTGAAAAAAATAATTGATTTATCGAGTTAACGAATACTGAGTTATAAATGTTTCAAGTACAATAACATTTCACAATCATGTAAATTTTTTATATCTGTTTAAATATTACAAAAAATACAATTATAAAAGTCCATGAAAAGTGCTAAAGTTGTGCTAAAGTTGAAAAACAATTGTAAATACAAATAGAACATTATTTTTCTTTTATCTTGGCCAACTTGAAATAAAAAAATTTAGCATACTTAAACGTTGGTTTAGTATTTAGAATCTAGAAAAATTATATAATCCGCTTTCACTTGTATCATTTATTATTTAAACGACTATGAGTTAAAGCAACATTTAAATATCCTGTGCTTAATATTTAACAATTTCATTCATAACAATTACATGCTCGTATGGAATTGTTAATACTAATATATACAATTTTTTAATAAATTTGTTGTATTAATGATTTATTTAAAAAAATTAATATATAACATTTTATTAGTGATATGCTAAATTATTAAAAAAGCTTTCTCGTTAATAGTATTAAGGTATAGTACGCAACAAAAGTTTACTTATTATTGTTAATATTTTTATTACAAAAATACAACTATGCAATAAAAATAATATGTGTCAGACAAAATTTGAAAGATCATCATTTTTTGGCCGTTATTTGTGAAATTACAACTGATAAGGAACAAAAACTTCCGTTAAACTTTAAAAGTTTGAAGTGCTATTTATTAATATTGAATATATAATTCGTTTTTTTTTGTTAATAGTATTCGGCTTTTTGAAACAAAAATTTTAAGCAAGTGTTATTCGATTTGTTAAATAAAAGTTTGTGTTCACTAATAGCCATAAATAAAATAAAATGTATAATTTTATGTATATAAAGTGTTAAATAGTGTTAGTGTTAAAATTGTTAGTTCATGATTTATAAAATTGATTAATGAAAGAAATCATTTAAAATATTTCATATAGTATTTCTTTTTAATAAAATCTCCTTCAAGTGTTCGCCATATTTGTATTCTTTCTTCCCTAAACGATTTTAATAATTCGTCAAGCCTTGCGTTTATTTGTTGTTTTTTGTTTTCTTCATGTATGAAATATGTGTAATGTGTATTGTATACACACACACACATATATATATATATATAACATATATAAAATAAGAAAAAATATAACGATTCTTATAATTTAACGGTGTTGGCATATATATAGAATGTTGCACAGTTGAAACATGTCGGTAAGTACTGAATATATTGTTTTATATTAATTTCTTATGTTATGCTTTTATTCTTCTTGAAATTGAAAATGTTACAAATTTTTAAATAAATAAAAATATTCAAAAAAAAAAAAATATATAAATTAAATAAAATAAGAAACAATATTTTAGTATATATTATATATTAGTGCTTTCATTCTTGTTAAAATTGCAAAGTATGTAACATATTTTCAAACAAATAAAAATATATAAATAAAATATAATTTAAATAAATTATAAATTAAATAAAATATAAATTAAATAAAATATAAATTAAATATAATATAAATTAAATACAATAAAAAACAATTTTTTTTTAAATATATGATTTCAATGCAATCATATACGTAATTTAGGACGTGTGCGAGTTAGGCTAAGTTGCGTTCTAAATGAGGGAAATTCTAAGTTGTGTCGATAATGTATTGATGTGTCGATACGTGTTGATAAATGGCAAAATGTGTGCAGTGCAAAAAAACCCACAAAATCTCCCATTTGGTTTAGCATCAACTTAGCCTAACTCGCACACGACCTTAATAACTCTGCATAATTAACTGAATTTATTATACACCTTTATATATACATACATATATATGAAGAAAGTACAATATACAATATTATTTGTATTATTTTTCTTTACATAGTATACACACGGTCGTGTGCGAGTTCGAGTAAATTAATGGTAAATTGATGGAAATAGTAAATTATGTCGATATGGCAGCGAATGTTGGTATTTACCAGAATTTCGAGTAGGGTAAATTAGACAAAAATTAGGTGAAATTTTATAAGATATTTAATAAATAAATAAACAAATTTGAAAACTTTTAACCAAAAATAATAAATAAGTGCAATAAATAAATAAATAAATATTTATATAAGTGCAGTGCAAATTGTCCCTAGCAAATTTCAATTTACTTTACTTCAATTTACTTGAATTCGCACATGGCCATAGTAGTTCATTTGTTGACTCATTACAATTTTATTACACACATCATGATATTATAGTCTTTTTTCATATGAAGTGTAAAGGATATTATATATTATTTAAAAATTTTAAATTAAATAAGTTTTTAAATACTATAGAGTGATAAAAAAGTTTTTCATTGAAGATTGAAAAATTGAAAAAAATAAAATGAACTCACAAACTTTATTAATATCAAGTTGTTTTAGTATAAATATTTTTTTAAATATTCAACTTTTAACTTTATCGAATATTTTAAATATTTTAATAAATATTCAACTAAAATTAAAAAAGCATTTATCTATTTTTTATAAATATATAAGAATTTAATAAAATACATTACAGTTTTTCCACTTACTCCTTTAAGTTTGTATATTTGTATTCAATGGGTGTATACTCTGCACACATGTGCAACAATATTTACTATTCTACTGTTTTGATTTTCTTTTTTTTTACTAAGTTCCTACTACACTCACCTTAACTCTAGCAGCACTTCCGCAGTCTGCCAGACTACACTATTCTAGCAACAAAATATTATAAACATTATTGATTTTTTACTTTGATTTGCATTGTTCTGGCTCTACGAGTGAAGTTAGGCGTGGAGTCAGTATTGGTTTTTTTTCACTATTGCTTAAATTGTATAAAAACAATAAATTATAACATTTTTATATACTAAAAAATTTTATTCATAAATAACAAATATAACTCCAATTAATTCAAAAATTTTATTTATATATTAATAAATATACGCATTATGAACAATAAATACGGGATGTAAAAATACACCGTCCGACTACCAGATTTATGGAATACAAAAATGCTACTGAACTTGAGTACAATAAAAAATTAGTAGCATTCCTATTGGAAAAGTATTTAGTCCATGTTTGTGGAGTAAGAATTATACACATATATATATATATATGTGTGTGTGTAGAAAGGCAAGAAAACAAGCAAATAGTAGAATTTATCCCATTGGAATAGAACAAACAACAGGATAATGCTATGCGCATGCACATGAAGTATATAATTTTGCACGCCAGATGGCATCTGTAACACTTGAGATGTAAACAAACGAAAGGACATGTTTTGCTTTTAGCCTTCATTGTGCGAGTGCACGGCATGTCAGGGCCAAGGTAGTTTCGCCTTTTCATATTACAATTGTTTTTGTGTTGATACAACAATTTCTATAAAGTCACGTTTTTCAGGAAGTAGTAATTAATATTAAAAAATGCCTTTTTGTTCTAAGCATTTGAAGTAGCTCTTAAATAACAAAAAAAAAAAGAAAAAAATTAGATTAGGGTTACTGACATTTTAGGTGGTTAGGTGGTTCTTTTTTGTGTTTTGTTACTATAATTATATATATTGAAATTAAAATTACAGATTAAGCTATATTAAAATTATTATTGTAATAAATAGATAATTTTGATTTATAGTTCAACTTTAAATTGCACTAATGTCGAAATAAATTCAGTATTAAATAATAATAACACTAACGATTATAATTTCTAGATGAATAAAATGGGTAATACAGATTATATGTAAAATTACATTCTGCTGACAAATATAGAACAAAATTTTCCAATAAAAATAATAACTCTTAGCTTATGGTAGAAACTTTTCTAAGAAAATTACGTTCTTATATATTATTTTTCAGAAAAATAGTTAAAGTCTATTATTTATTTTTTCAGAACCCTTATTATGGGCTTACTCCTTTTTACTTTCAAATAATTTTATATATTGGCAATTAAACACTTCGGTAAGGTCGAGCAATTCGCGTATTCACTTGATTTGGCATCTTCTGTACTTTTAATTTTCGGAAGAACGAATTTAATAATAAAAGAAAATCATTTTCTATGTTAGATGTAGAAGCCATACAAAAAACTTATTCTTAACTTAACTTTTTGAAAGACATTTTAGAAGCAATAAGTCAACTATATTTCCACAAGTTTTATGAGATGTTGACTGTATATCAAAACAGGATCTAGCTTACTAGAATATCGCTTTTTAAAAATAGACCCCACTTATACAAAGTAGAAATTACTTTAGTATAAAAACTTTCAGATTGCACTAGAAGGTACAAAGTGACGTCTGTATAATATTTTCAGGTGGTATACGTACCTAAATTCGATAACCCTAACTTTATATCTATTTTGCAGCCCAAATTTTTTTTTGTATATGCTCCTAAAATAATAATTAAGCAAACCCTTCAATTATCAAACACAGTGAATTGTACTATTGCAGCTTTACTGAGACAGTCAAATTCCCCTGCCTTTTAGTAATACCTATGACTACTCAAACTCAATAACAATCGTGAAGTACCCATTGATGCGTAACATGAGTCAAGCAAATATAGGACAATATTTCAACTCCTTTTTTACTCATTTTGGAAAAGCAAACAAATTAAGAGTCAATATAATGGCGACATCTGTAAAGGAAGGATGAAATAAAATACAATAAACATCATTAGGACATTGGGTGCCAATATAATTATTTATAACGCGCGACATTACCAATGAGGAATGAATGTTTGTCCTTTATTGGTAATATGTATAAAGTCGGCATTTGCTGAAAAAAGTAAATAAATTTTACAAAAAGGTTTGCAAGTAAACTATTGTTATCAACAGTTCCGCTGTATTTCTATGTTTTTACATTTTTTTCATTTGATGCTGTAATTTTTATCTTTTGTTATCAGTTAAAACTCGCATTTTGATTTTTATTAACATCTGCCGATATTACTAGCACGGTATGTATTTGAAAGTGATCCTCTTTTCTCCTCTTAACATCCTTTTTGAAGAAAACTGTTTGACGTAATTTCAATTTGCACAGCAGGATGCGATTGCTTAATGGATTTTTGGAAGAGTCAAAATTTATTTTTTGTACAAATAAAACCAATTTTGTGGTTCAAATTTTGGTAAAATTCAATTTTATTACTGATGTAATTTGATATGGTTTCCTTGCTATTTCTGTTTATTATAAGTAGGGTTATTAGTACGGTAATTGATCACTTAAATTAAAGTACGCAATATATTTTTAAAAGTAAAAAATATATTTCAGCATTACACAAAATTTTAGGATCCTTTGTGAATGGTTAAAAAAATATCCGAAATATTGTAATTGAAGCAGTTTGAACTTAGTAGTTGGGTTCTATTTACTTTAACATTAGAGGATTGTTAGCTAAATTAGGTACTTAGCATTTAGGTATTGCTGAAAACCCAAGGGTTAAAACCATCTAGAACCTTTGACAAAGCTTATAATGCTATTTAGAGGGAAGTCTCGAAGTTCGCCAAGATCCTCAAAAAAGAAGGCCCCCAGAAGATTGAACCACCTAACCTAAATAGCACTTAAAATAAATTATTTTGTGATTATATATGATGATCATGATCATTTTATTTTGTTTCAAAAATAATATGGAAGCAAGGGAATCACCATATTATAATTTTGATGAGTTTTTATACATTGCAAACGGTGGGATTCTTGTTTATTTACAAGAAATTTAATGTAAGAGACTATTAAGAACAACTATTACCGAAATTGAGAAAGTTTCAAAATAAAAATTCTTTGAAAAAGCTTTAATGCGAAATATCGCTTTCGATAAGACGACGAGCAGTCAAGCGATGAAAGATCCAACAGGTAAGCATTCGAAACAATACTAACTAAGAGAAATCAAGGAAGATGGAGTGTGTAATCTGTCAAAGATGGATATTTCTAATTGGTGTCAGCACGCAAATCATAAATACGATAGATGGAGAATGTTGAGCAAGATAAAATTCAAGAAAATGTCAATTAAGTAAATAAGCTATGTAAAATAAAAAACTACGTTATAAAAGTATTTGTAACCTAATCGTTGATAAAGAACCTTATGAAGAACCAATGAAGCTATTTAGCAAAAAATGGGAGATACAATCACTAGCTTCTCATAATAATTTCAGATTAGTTACCAACACTAATAAATATACAAAATAAATGTATTATAATAATCTACCTCATAGTATAAAATATATATTATACAATAAATAAGTTTTTATATATATAGCAACTCTGATCATTGTTACTGAGGTTCAAGCTCAAACCCCAATTAGATGATACATTTAATATAGAATTAACAAACTAAGAATTAAATTGTAGATTAGTCACTGACGGTTATAGCAATGGAGACATTCTGGAGACAATATTCTGGGAGTTTTTATAATACTCACACCAGTAAGAGTTTTTTTAAAATAATGTTTTATTAAAAATTATTAATGACGTGACAACACCACATTGTACTTGCTACTGAGGTTCAAGTTTAAACTCCAATTAGATGATACATTTAATATAGAATTAACAAACTAAGAATTAAATTGTAGATTGAGTCATTGACGGTTATAGCAATGGACACATTCTGAAGACAATGTTCTGGGAGTTTTTATAATACTCACACCAGTAAGAGTTTTTTAAAATATTGTTTTATATAAAAATTAATAATGACGTGACAATACTACATCATTTTTGCATACTTTAATATATAAATTTGTTATAGCATATACATAGGTACGAGACGTATATGAAAAAGTTTTTTAAACGATTTTAATATTATATTAAGCAATTCATGGTTTATTTTAAGAACTAATTTAAAAAGGAAATGTTTAATAATATAACAAACTATGACTATATTTATTTTAATAAATTAGTCAGCTCGACCGGCAAATGCAACTTGATGACGTTTATCAGTAAAGCTAAAAATCGTCAGCATTTGTGTGAATGAAAAAATTATGCTGAGTTACTGTTTTCACTTTTAGTTGATAAAATATATAACAATTAAAGTATATCCCGTGCATAGTACATATCACACATATTTATATGAGTGATGTGGCCTATTTCTGACGTTAAAGTAAAACGTTTTCATGCTAAAGTTTTATGACATATTTGGGTTAAAAATATAGTGAAAATTAATGTTGGGTGCGGGTATGTGGCATTTCTAGCAATCTAAACTCAAAATATATTGAGGGCATTTAAGTTTACCATAGTTTTAATGGTTATTACGTTTTGAACAATAGTTTTATCATTTCCGGTCGAAAGGAAGCCAATGAGGCTAAAAGGAACTTTCCACACCCACACTTTATAAAAAAATCCAACGGAATCTAAATATTATTTTATAATTAAAAATTGAAATGAAAATAGTTTTTTGATTTAAGCGCGGCAGATTATAAAAAGTTCATTACTTTTTTTTTGCAATAATAGAAATGCATTTTTTATACAATTTATGCAGCACTGAAAATATAGAAAATTTTTATAAATGGTTTTCTGAATTTCCATTCTTGGCAGGTAAAAATGTAAATGGTTTTGGAATTTCACCTTTTCATAGTTTTGGCATGTCTGTTACATTTAGAAGACCAGTAGTGATCAGATAAAAAGACAAAATGTGCTGTTTGGAATTTTAAGGTTTTTCTTTTAATAAATGAAAGATTGAGAATTTCAACATATTTTCACGTATGTTTTTGTTATGTTGATTAGGATAAATGTTTTCGTTTTTGAATTCTTTAAACAAAACTCTTATATACATATTATATAATATTAAATATGTGTGACAACAATAACTTAGATAAAGAAGAGCTACTCCTAAATTTATACGTGATCATTTTAGGTAATATCATATTACAATTATAAAATGATAAAACATAATTACATTGTGATTACGATGCAAATGTGAAAAAAGTGTTTTTGAAAATAACAATAACCAGAAAGGAATTGAGTTAGATAATAATTTACTTCGTCAGTTTTCCTATTTGACCATTCCGCTACATATGGGATCGATCTCACTGTCGATCTTACTTATGTTTCTGCATTCCATATTTGTTGCCACAGTTTTTGGATCTATCATTTAACCTCTAGATCATACAACGCAATGATAGGTTGGGTGTTGCCATTTGTCACCTTATTTTCCTTTCTTTGGCTAAATCTATAGCTATGAAGTGCCACAGATAACCATCACCGCGGCTTCAGATATCATACGGTATATTAAAGCAATGCTTATGGTGAACACCATGGTAAAGACTGTTAATTGTAGTGTGCAACACTAAACCGATATCAGTTTATGTATCTAATATAAAGGATTTCAATGCGTTATGCTTTAAATTAGAATTAATGTTTTTATCATTACGTTAAAAATTACTACAAGTATAAATTTGATTTTTTATAGAGCACTTTAGTTCGCAATGTAGTCGCCTCTATGGTAATGGTATTGTCTTTTTTA
>NC_051846.1:47925072-47971099 GCF_002237135.1 Teleopsis dalmanni
AAAGCAGTTTTTGATGCAGTTCTGGTAAGCTTATCAGCTTGTTCATTTCACAAAACTCCCATGCGATTCGGAACTCAGTAAATACTTATTTCGCGCTGCATGTAACTGTAGAATTTAGTAACCTGTTTCGAAAGTCCAAGAAGACAGAGATTCCAGGCCACTGGCTGTCAGAGTAAATAACAGTTCTCGAGCCAGACGGTTTTTTAATGATATTGGATCTTATGCATTAATTGATTGCGTGAATTTCAGCTTGGAAGATACTCGGGCTTTTTCCCTTGCCTCCGAAATTCTGGTGTTGGGTCCATATACACTACCACCAGTACTTCCATTCATTTTTGATCCATCTGAGTACCAAACCAAACTTTTTAGGTCAACCTGTTTTCCTTCATTTTCCCGTGTTGAACGTGATGGTGGGTGTTCCTCAAATTTTCTGCAAAAGCGATAGAGTTTTGTTTTGTAGTCTTCATCGCACTGAGCTATATTGTGTGCTCCAATACGTGATACGAATTACAATTCGTATGTAAATGTGATTATTATTTATTTTCACTTCAACTTGTCCTTTTTTCCAATTTATCTCTTTACTTAATGAGTATAAATACTTTAATTTTTTTTTATTTACAGTTATTTGTAAATAATAATAAGTTATTTTTCAAATACAACACTTCACTCAGTAAGACAAACCTATATGATTTGTGGACAAATGATACTTGTCAAAATTTTAAAACATTTGGATAAAACTAATTATACGTTGTGAATAATGAATTCTCTTCGAGTTTAATGGCTTTGCATTATATTGTAAGATGCCACACAGTGTTGCAAAACTAAAATTACAAATTCCAAATTCAGTTTATTTCTGAACCAATATAGACATTCAATATAGTACATGTATTTAGTACATCAAATTTCATTTTCCTTCCAGGCATAGTTCAGCTATAACTTTATATTCTAAAGTTTTAAAACTCAAGGGTTGTCTGTTTAAACACGACTTTTTGTGTAGAAGGCCAGTGATGACAAATTATATGTTCGGAGTGGGCAGTTAACATGACTGAAATGTGAATCTAAACACTGGTTGATTTCTCAACCAGTTGTTTCAACAAATTTTAAACAGGATGTGTTGTATGGATTATAGTACTGTCCTGTAGAAATGCCATTTCTTTCACTTCGTGTCTCTATTATCACGCAAGAAAAAACCAAATTATATGGCTGTTGTGATCACAGTTATTTTCAGTCAGGCCGACCACACCTACTTTTACATTACTAGGTCTTTTGTAGGCATATCACAAAAGAATAACCGCTTATTTTAAAAATAATGTATGAAACAACACTGCTAGCTTGTTTACTTCAACTTTTTCGAAACCGCTTAACTTATAAGTAGCTCAAATCAAATGTTTGCCCAGACTAAAAATTCGTCTATTGTAAACGATTTTTGGATGTACGTACAAATTTGCAGTTAACTGTCAACAAATATTTGACAAAAAAGTCTGAAAATCCAAACTTTATTCCCAATCATGTAAAAAATAATATATGTATTTTTACCTAAATTGCAAAGAGTTATTATTCATTTTTGGAACTTTAAATTTTATTACGTCTTTTACATATATAAGCCCAACAAAATTTCCAGTTCTTCTAGAGTTGCCGTCCGAAGTAGTGCTTATTTTATGTTGTTCTTTTGTGATATGCTTATAAAATATGCTTCCAATATGTCTGTTGTAGATATAATACTTTTGTTCATAAACATTTTAATAGAGGTCAATGATAAACCACCGATGAGAATTATGACCAATACAGAAGGAAGCACACCTTAATGGCACGAAAGGAGTTACCACCTTAATAATACTGTTTGATGTACCTGTTTTAACAAGAGCGATGAAGATACAGTTATATTCTGTGGATGTGTATTCAATTAACCGCTTCATCACACTGCAGATTGCAAGTGGTTTCGGACAACTTCTGCAACGCAATCTGTGTAATAGCCTGGATGCTTCTAATCGAGTTTATGGTTTTTGAACAGGATAGAGCGTCCAGATACGCCACATCAAAAGACAACAAACTATTAGTGAATGATCATTAAATACGCGTTCTGAAAAAAAATGTTAACATGTAGGTAAATTAAAAGATCAGCGACGTGTACCTAATGGAACTTCATCTACCACCTAATAGAGATGATTAGAGAACAATGCTGCTACAATTGAAAATCCCAACTACTCTACGTGGCAAGAAGAGATTAAAAGTATCGGACACATTCTGAATGTATATTCACTAGGTTTTAAATTAAAAATTAATACTGACGAGCCCTTCGGTGTAGTCATGACTGTAGAAAATCCAGTTCCGCAAATGTGCAAAACAGTTACAAATTGACAGGCTATTAAATCGGCTAATGCTAATGATTAATACAATTTAACGCTGAAATACAGACTAAACAATTGACGATTTCTGTTTAGCGCTTAGGACTTTTTGAAAATCTTAATCTTTTTAGACGATATAAGTGTCTCTTAGGCTATATATTGCTTTTTTTGGTTGTTTGATAAAAAATGACTTTCTGGAATACGTTGTTTCTTTTCGTTATTATTTTCACTAAGTAAAAAATGAGGATCATTCATCACTGAAACAAATTTGATGTGAAAAATGTTTACCATTTTTGTACTATTTAGGTACTATTATTATTAAATAATTAGCCATGAATTCACTCCGACTTACAAGATCTATTGTGCATCTAAACTAAAACTATTCTAGAGTATTTGTAAATCTCGTTATTGCTGTGAACTTAATTTTACCTATTTGATTTGGGACTAAGATTCCGTTTCCAAGGTAGTCAAGTCTACGTCTTGTAGCAGTTGTATGGAACATGTTCTAATATTTTCTTTTCCTCATGAGAGAGTCGACAGAAATCACTTTCTACCGCAGCTATATTCTTCATGTGGTAATTGAGTCTATAGTGTAACGTAGGAACTTCAGTGTAGATTTTAATATCGTTTCTGCTAAGGTTAAGGATAGCGTCAACTTTGATGTGTTCAGGTATCAATGATCTTCTCCTCTCCAGTGTTCAAGTAGATTTGGTTTCTCTTATTCATATAATAAGTTAATTATTTTTGTAGTAAGTTTTAACTATTTATTTACATATTTAGTAGTTATCAAACTATCCTTTTGGCAGCCTTAAACTTAACATATGAAATCTTGAATGGTAGTTCTAAATTACGTTCATTAAATGGATAATTCCATATATTCAACGGTATCAAAGTTGTGTTAGCGACTGATTGTCATATACGATTTCTTAAATTTCTTTATATTCTTATTCACTATCAAGCGCTTCAAGAAAATTTTATTTAATAACAAAATCCATGCAATCTATTCCAAAAAAAATATGAAAATTTTATACATCTGTTTAAACACTAATACAGTTTTAGGTATATATGTCTAAATAATATTTCATAGTTTTTTATAAGACTATATTGCACGAATCGTATATTTCATATTAGTTGTTATTATGACATATTATCAGTCTTTTGTTTTTTTTTTGGAATTTTTGCAGTATTAGAAACCATTTTGATGGTCTTAATGACCACAATATTATGGTAATCTTAAGTTTAATTATTAATTTACATACAAATACAGCACATCAAATACATTATTGTTTGCAATTAAATAGAAGATATCCAGATTACTATATTCAAAATATTAAGTATATAATTTATATAAATCAACTTAGAGTTGCCTAAGTAGCTATCACAAGGAATCTATACTATTTTCTAACTATTTTATTTTCAAAACTTTTTCATTTATTTTTTTAAATTTCCCTTTCAACAATTGTCAGAGGAAGCTTAATGTGGCATATGTTACTGAACACAAAATACTTGTCAAAACAATTCCAACTTCACACAGAATTGTTCATAAAACAACCGACAAAATGGTTTTTTTTTGGGTTTTCCTTATTTCAAAAACTACTTTTACTAAAAGCAAAAATAAAAGTGATATCGTATCCTGGCTAATTTAACGCAAACGTGAGCAAGCGCAGCTGTACGGCATATTTAATTCAGTAAATAGACACCGATTTCACTATTTCGTTTTTTATTCCTTTTTTTTCCTCAAAAATTGAGTAAAAAAAATTGAATTTAAATGAAATCCTTTTTTGCTTTTTCTACTTCGTTTAAATAGTGAATTATGTGTTGTATGCAAATACATTTTTTTTATCTGCCAGGATAAAAAATATCGGGCGACTGTTAGGGATTTTTTGCTTGATGTTTGTTGTTTTGCTGCTTGTTGGGGCAGGGGTTGGTAAGTGATACCTAATCCCTCAGGCAAGATAATTGTGGATAAATAATACTTAACTGAGCACGGAATTATACTATTTTTGTTCTATACTTAATTTGTTAAAATTGTTGACAGGATCGAAAGTACAATATGATCAGATATAAAATATATGGTACGTCAATACCAAAAACTAGGTCATAATTAATACTATATTGATAAATATTACATATAGTTCAAAACTTTTTAAAAGAGAATTTTAGAAATTCTATTTAAAATACAATTGCACAGAATAAATTAAAATTGCAAAAGCAATGGTAAGAGCAGCTTGTCAATTAAATTAATACTTTTTTGTGGTATTATGGTTAAGAAAAATTCAACTTCGGATATTTATCGACTACTGATCGCATTAAGAATTTTCGAAATTATTTTGTAAAATTTAGAGTGCAAATTAAAACTACAATGGTGTTTTTCGGTACATATATTTTTATATCTATAATATTTTCAATAAAACACAAAGATAAACTATTTAGCATTTATTAACCGTAAATAATGCCAACAATAAAAAAAATCAATGAATCTTATGAAAATTTATAATTTGGTTATAAAAATTAAAAACTAAGAGAAACTAGATTATTTAAACTTAAATATCATGAATATAACCCCAAATTATCTATTTTTGTCTTACCTTAACGACATTTAAAATAAAATCTATTAAAGCTATCAGTTTTCAAAAAACTTCTTTTCGTGGTTAAATTTAAATCTGATGTTGGGGTGGACTATCACATCTCTTCTGCAACAAGTAAAAGAAATGACAATATTAAACATTATCCAATTACTTAAATAACAAAAATATATAAAAAGTCAAGTACGACTTTGGATCAGTTGGTTAAGATGCGCTGATTCTGAGCTTTACATTTCGCAGGACCCGAGTTCGATTCCTGATACTTGCAGTCTCAAAAATAATTATTTACGAATAATTAAATACAAGAATTATTTCCAAGACCATTGATGGTGGGTATTTGGCAATACTCGAAACAGCTGTATGGTCAGCCAAAAATTCAATTAATTAAAATAATATAAAAAATAAATTTTTTGTTGTTGTAGTTCACTACTGTTCGAAAACACCTCTTTAAAAAATATATGAACAAATAATACTTTTAAGCATGTATGAATTAGTATTACAATATAACCCAGAAAAAGCGGATATTTCAGTTCATATCCCATTGTATAAACTTTATAAGATCTTTACCCCTTGTAGGTATGCCTTCTTTGCTACTGCTATTTATCAAAACACAACAAACTAATTTATTAAAATTAGTTTTGTACAAATAGTTTCCCGATTTATGGCATTAAAATACTTATAATGTACTAATATCTCCAAAGTCATAAATGTTATAGTATCTGAAAAACTTGTCTCATTTAGTTCTGAAAGGTGTCATATAAACTTTTTCTGTAAAGTAAGCTTTGTATTAATATGATGTCATCGTTACAGATGTACTATTTGAAGATTTAAAAGAAATTTGTCATGTTTATTGTGTAATTATACTTGATGCATGAGATCATCTAAGGTTCTATTATATGTACTTCGATTTTTAGTTATTTATGAGGGAATAAGAAGCTGAAGAATATAGAAAACGTTTCAACCTGTTTAATATGTTAACTCGTTAAGTTAGGTCATTTATGAATCACATTAAACTTTAATATACAAACATAACGATTCATATTAGATAAGAAGTATAGGTAGAAGATATAGAGATAAACTTGAGAACAATATTCAATTGAAAGATTTTAATTGGTTGATTCTTGTATTGAATTTTTAACCCCTAAATTGATGATTGGAAATCAATGAACAACGAGACGACCTCTATCGATTGCTAGATTTATTGGAATGCATTGAGCAGACTGCGCAGGATTTTCTTTGTATAGATTTACGTAAATTTAGTTGATTTCATAATTTATTTAAAATCATTCAGTTATTTGCCTGATATGTATCTAATTTTATATAAAAAAAAACAGCACATAAATGAATATTTATTAAACCGTCTAACTATTGACATTGTTCTATAGTTGGAGTATCAAAATAATTGTCTCCGTAATGTTGGTATCTATTCTATTCAAATCAAATATTTAACTTTTAAAATACAGGGTGAATAAAATAGTATTAAACATTTTTTTTACCATTTTTTCAGATCGCTTCTCTCATATTTTCTAATCTAGAAATAAGATTATTTCGTTTATAGTGAAGAAAATCCGTTCATTGATTAACTGTAGTTTCTTTACTTTCTATGCTCAAAAATTAACAACGTGATGTATTACGTGAAAGGCAGGTATAATAGGTATGCGTTCCATTTTTTATTATTATTATTATTATTATTATTTGTAGTCCCTTTTTAATTAATTTTTTGAAATAAACATATTTACAGTAGTAGCAGATCTTAAGTATTCAATATATATATAATATTAATAATGGATATTTATAATACCTTATTCGCTTTTATAAATATAGATATCAACTCTGTGTGATAAATTCAGATTTAAAACCGCTCTAACCTAATTGTGGACTGGCTGCTGTTCAATAGGTTCATAGCTAGCTCATTGAGGAGTTGGTTTACTCTTTATTGTATATCTTTCCGGGTTTTTGCATTTCTTTTCTCACATATGGTATTTGCAGTACATTTCTTTCGCTTTTATTGCGACTTACAGTTACTTGACCATTATATGGTTTTTTCAAATTAGTTTGTGGTCGAAATTTATACTAAGACATCAGTTGTGGGATTGAAACATTGTTAATACTGACTTGTAGGCAGATTTTTCTTCTGAATTTTTCCATTTTTATAACCATTTGCTGATAAATTGTAGCTGTACCTATATATGTATATTGACCTGTTCCAACGAGAGTTTTACTGGTTGCTGCAACTACTGTAACATTCGCGTATTTTGCAATATAAAATTTATTGAAAACAATTATGTTAACAGTAAATAAATATGGAACAGAACACTCATGATATCCCCAAACCATTATGCCTCCATCACCATGTTTCACCGTTGAAAATAAGTTTTGTTAATCAAAGGCTGTACATGATTTTCTCCGCAAAAGTTTTTCATTTTTGATTCCAAATATGTCGAATTTGCTCCCATCGGAGAAAATAACTGATTTTTAGAAATCTATAGCTTTATTTACATGCTTTCTTGCAAAGCATAATCATTTTATTCTATTATATTTGGATATGTAGATCTTCTTTCTTGCAACGCAAGTATAATACATAGTTTTCTTCAAAATTTTACGGTTAATATCAGGACATATTTTGTTTTCAAGTATTTCGGCAATATGTTCAGCTAGTTTGAAGGCTGTTACTCTCGGATTTACTTTCACCTGGTTGATTATGCAGCGTGTTTGGCTATCTGACAGAATTAAGGGTCTACCAGTGCGAGTTTTAAAAACGTAATTATTCGTCTTCTGGAAGTTTTTTATAACTCTCTTCATTAGCTTTCGTCACCTTAACTTAACAGTTATTAGTCGTTCCCTAACACTAATTTCACGTCTTTTATTTTCCATTGTAAAAATTTACTGTTTATGGTATATCCAAAAATGTGTTTAAATGATTATTTCTCAGACTCTTTAGGAAGTCAACTAATAATTAAATATCATTTAATGACACGTTTATGCTTGCAAACGATCGAAATATTAAGCAGTGTCCGTTGACTTTTTCTGCTTCAAAAGTTGTTGTTTTGCATATAATTGTTTAATTTTTTTTTTGTACGAATAATTGTTAATTTATGTAAGAACTTTATTGTTTCGTTGGTTAAAATAAATCAGAAAACAAAAATTAGTTTGAGCAAAAATTAAATAATTAATGCCAAATTGAAGAAATATTTTGTGGGTGAACGCAGACTTTTTCTTCTATACATTTCAAGCTGCTTTTCTTTTTTCTTGTAAAATTTTGTTAATTAAAATTATTAATTAAACTATGCATTCTGTAATTACAGTAACTTAAAAATTCTATAGGTTTTCTTTAAACATAGCCTTCTTGCCAATTTTTTGTTTTGCATATATTTCACCTTCAGGCACATAAAACTATTTTTCACATTTTTATATATTTTAGTACTTGCAGCTGAAGACTTCATGAAGCAATTATTATAATATTCTCGCTTTATAATATATAGAAGTTGCAATTATTTATTTTAATAGCTTTCATGACTGAAACATATTATTACGATTAATAACGCATAAATTACTACAACCAATATTTAGTTGTTAATGAGCTTTTCTGTTTATTTTAAAGCTAAGTTTATATTAAAAATGCGTTGCTTCCCCAATAACGAATAAAAATGTCTCAATTTTAATTATAATAATTTATCAGTACATGTAACCAACCAAAGTATTCGTTAAACTTGATATATCATTATATTTTAATGAGATGTAAATACGAAATTATCGTGTGGAAAGGGTTATATATATTTTTAAAACACTAGAGTAAATGTATTATGATAGGAATAGAGTTAGTTAAATGTTTGGCTTTTCGTTTTGGGTTTTTAACTAGAAAAAGATGAATAATATGAACAATTTACAGTTCGGTTATAATATTTGATTTAATACACTAAACAGTCAAGGAATTAATGAAGATACACAACACGTACACGTGGACGTGAACTAATATGACACCTACTTTTTGCTCGCAAAGTTCACATTGTATCATTAATCATTTATAACGAAACAAACAATTTTAACAAAACAATTCCATAAAATAGTCATATATACATATATCAGACATTGAAACTTTCTTTCTTGCGAAGTAAATTTACTTATTATTATTACTTATTTAACATTAAACTTATTTATTTAATGTAATTAAAAAAGAAAACCAGTCTCTTACTTTCACGTGATATAGGATTACACGTCTATAGCTATATTCAAATCGTTAAGTTAAAAAAAAAAATTTTTAATTTCATTTGATCTGCCAACGGTTACCTATTCGTTCGATTAGTAAAATAATAAGAAAAACCAAAATCGGGAATTGTGGAGACACAAATTATGGGTTCTGACTTAAAACGACTTGTCGACTTATTCCGCATTGTGTGAAAATGTTTTCTGTCAAGTATCATTGCTCAGATTTTCACTTTTGCCTCGAACAATTCACGTTTTAGCACCACAATTTAAGAGGGCACATTAGATCTATGCATGGTTAAAATTTTCACGGCATTTCTTCTACTAAATTTTAATTTTTATATATGCTTAGTCTGCCACTGTAACTTTAGAGTTCGAAGTATTTTATTTTTACACTTTTATATCTTTTTTTAAGCTATATACATAGGTATGTATGTATATAGACAATAGTCTCAAAGAGTACATTTACGTATATTAAAATAATTTAATGAAATAAATGTTGAAACACTTCCTTATTTATTATAACTGTCTAGTATGTTGTTAGATTCAATGTTATAAAACTCAAAAATATCTTTAACACCAATATTTTAGTAAACTATTTAGAACCAGGTGTTCCTACGTGCGCTTTGCACTTTGTTTGAGCGAGAAATACATAACTAAAACTAAAAACAATGTATTGGAACTGACCGAAATTAATGTGAATACAAACAAATTACAGCAATTTCGCATGATTAATTTTCAAGCATTTTTGGTTGTTTCTGAAACCTGTAAATTTTAGAGCACAGCACAATTAAAGGTGTACTTACCTCTCAATAAGAACCTGATTTTCACTAACGACAACAAAATGTAATATTTCGAACATTTTCGCAACATCGACAATCTTTCAAGTGGTAGGGAAACAGATAATTTACATATTTAAGTAGATGCAGGCTGGTGCAGTTGCTGCTCTCAGGCTGTAATTTGCATACACCGCCCTAAACATAGGCTACCGAACCAGCGGTGTCAGCCTCTGCCAGCCTAGCTCATTTACTATGCGAATGCTAAACAAGAGGTTGCATCGAAATAATTCTTTGGCACTTCGCAATTTGCTCCAAGAAGCAGAATTGCAGTTACAGCGGAATGCATGCGGATTGAGGTGAGCAGAGAGCGGATGAGGCGTGTGGCAACATATATGTGTTTGTATACGAACACTCCAAACCAACAACCCTGCCTTGTCGTAAGTAGTTAAATAACAAAAACAATAAAAACAAAGTTACATTCAAGTTGCAACAGCGCGATGCAAGGATGTAATTAACAAGAGTGTTGTCGTATTGGTATTGTCCTTCATCGTCAACGTCATTATTGTCGTATTCATACTCCTGAAACTTCTTACCACATCTTGCATCCTACTTTCGAATGCTCACGTATACATTTCTTAGGTTATGTACCTTGACAGTGTAGTACGAGGTCCACTTAATATGAATGACTTCTCTTGTTGTTTTTGTTGTTGTCGCTGCATTTAACTTTAAACGTGCATTCGCACAATGCACTGTCATTAAAATAATATGAAAAATTCATTTATGTGTGCATTTCGGGAAGGTGTTTATTAACAGATCGTTTGACATTGTGAAGTGGCCAAGTTATTCCCCTTCCTTGTGCTGTTCATACTGAAGCTGGTGCTGTTGGTGGTGGTGCTGCAAACAATACTTTTATTTTTGTCATGATGCACTTCTGCTTAAGACAACAATAAAACAATGAGACATTGCTTCAAGTACTCATTTGCAGTTTGAGTATCCTAAATTGAGGCATAGCGCATGCAAAATATACGTATGACAAACCCTTCTTATAATACTTCACTTTTCATCTCCAATTACATATTTTCTTATTATAAAACCTTTATTATTACATTTTTGAGCTACATTTTTGGCAAGTGTAATTATTATTGCATTAAAAAGAAATTTTATTTTCGACAATCAAGCACAAGAAACAATGAAACTCGAAAGATTAATATATTGCTAATAGATGGCAGTACGAAAATTTTGATGTGAAAATTATAATAATATGGTGATACACGTACATACAAGAAGTGACTTTAATTTAAGCAATGAAATATTGATATTTCAAAATTTAATTTCATTTATTTTCCTATAGTTGAGGCAAAGAATCTATAGTACTACTATAGATTCTTTGGTTGAGGTTACTTTTTCTTCTGGGAAGCAGATACTCTGAAGTATGTGTAAGTATATTCATAATGTAAAAATACGTGTTGACAGTATGATGCTGTTACTGTTTATTTTTACTGTTTTACTATATATTTTACTGTTTATACTTCTCTATACTTTCTAAACAAATTCTTAAAGAATATTTCAACAAGCATACTCGTATGTCCAGCATGCACAAGATACTAATTTTATGTCGTCTATGGCAGGGTTATCTACGTATTTTATTATATAGAAAAGAAAGTAATATACATACATAATATAATAATACATAACATAATACATGTATAAATAAACTCATTATTAAATTGAAAACAGTGGACATAGTTTTTTTTATAAGATCGGTTTAAAGTAAGCATTACTTTTTAACAATAGATCCTTGTAATAGAGCCATCTGTTGACATTTCAAGATGGAACTTGCACTGATATTATTATAAAACTTTATGATACAATCATTACTATAAAATCATGACCACCAAGTTGGTCACCCGACTTCTGTGATTAATGCAAATTTTACTAAAACTGTAAATCTATCAAAGACCAGTTAAAATCTTTATTGATTTGGATTAAATTGAAAATTAATAAAGATTTTGAACTTTAATATACAAATAAGTAAACAAGACTTTATAATCTTGTCTATATTGAAATCAAGTAATCAATCAATAACATGTTTAAAGAGCTTTCATGTAGTAATCAGGATTAATAATAAGCTCCGAAGAGAGTATAAACTCTGCAATTATTGTCTTACATCTTATTGCTGTTGGAGTTGTTAGTTAGAATGAATTGGAACTAATGTTTAAAAGGAAGTATATATTTTTTTAAAGTAATCAACAATTAATTTAGCTATTGAGTATGAACCCAAATTACAGGTTTGTGTAAATAATGAAAAAAGTCTGACATGTCGGAGAGACTGAATCGTTTGTAACTAATATACAATATATCACTAACACATTTTGAACTAAATATAAACTTATTCAAACTAAATAAAAAATAAATAAAATGAATTAAAATAGATAAATAAAAATAATTATTATGTTATATTGTGCCTAACATGTTCTAAATACTTCTTATTCGAATATGACTGATTTTAAAAAATTCATATCTATACTCTTAACACAAAGTACGCTGCCCCCTTCTCATAAGAGTAATTAAGTTGTCGATTAATTCCTACAGAGGGAAAGGATTCAGCTCATTTATTCAAGTACAAAATCACATCTGCATATGGTTAAGTAGAACGCACTAATTTTCTGCTTATTTTCTGGCTTTATGTATCCTCTCGCATTACCAAGCGAAAGAGCTTCTGAGGAATTGACACGTTTTAAAAGTGTTTTTAACGCACTTAAAACGAATTGTTTTTTAGGAAAAAAAAAATTCTTTCTTAATAAGAAGCAAAAAGCATCATAATATTATAATTTTTATTTTAATATTTTATTTTTATGTAATAAAAAAAAATATAACATATAAAGATGGTCAAACTGCTATCCTTGCTTGTTAACGAACTTAAGAAAAAAAAGTGCTTTTGAAACGCATTTTAAAAGCACTTTTAAGTAAATTTTTTAATGAATGCAAATCTTTTTTTATCGTTTATCGCGTGGTTTCTTATTTAGTGTCGCCTGGTGACTCTTTTGGTTGTCGTTTGGAATATTAAATTATATATTAAGTAAAAATATAAAACTTAAATTTGCATTAATTTGCTTATAACACGAAAACTATGTTGCAAATATATGTTTTACCGCACTTTTCATCGAAATTGGATATTTTACCGGTGTTTAATATTCACAAAGTCTTTCCCTTAATATAGGGTTTAACGCTTTGGTGATATTTTATAAATATGATATTGGTTCGCAAAATAACTATATTCTTACACCGATAAGTATCTTTACGATCATACTAAATACCACTTACTTTGCATAAATAGCTACACAGCGATGCACACGAGATAAATTATGAAATACCACAGAAAAGCCTAATTATGTCTTAAATGAAACTGTAATGGGAAATTTTATTTGAGAATATAAAATTTGGTCATTCGAAAATGTGTCTAGTAATTAATACCCATCATTACAGATGGCTAAACACACATATAGGTTTGCTTTTGTGCAGCTATTGGAATATACATTGAACAGGTGAACAAGACATAACTACACTCGATCACGACATGTTCATCACATTGAATGAAAGCTGAAATTAAAATAACAATTGATTTTTTCATCACTTTCAGAAAACAGCTTGAGGACAAAAGTTTTAACTTAACGGAGTAAATATATACTGAAGTTGATGATAACTCTGATGTTTTGCTATCATAAACTAGCTTGAATATAAAGAAAAGAGTACTGTAGATTTGAAAAATATTTACATTGAACATTTTTGAAAATATAAAAATGCGATTTAGAAAAATGACAGTTTTCGTATCCATTTTCTAGAAAGTAGTTTCACACAAATTTTTTTTTAATTATTGGTATTATACACGTATTTATAGATCACTATTTTAATAAGTGTCCATCGTTTTTATTAGCATTTTGTGAAATTAAATTTTTAATTCAATTTACTTTATAAAACTTCTATTTACTTGAAATTGAATTTATATTTTACGTTTTGTTAATAGTTATACAAATATTTTTCTTATAAGGGTTCGAGCAGTGAAGAAGAAACAACAACAAATATTTGATTAATATTATTAAAATATGACTGATCATACAACGTTGTTTCGAGTATTGCCAAGTACTCCTCATCAGTGATCTTAGGAAATTTGCAATTATTTGAATTGAATAATATTATGCAGAAATCAAATTGCTCGAATAATTTTAATGCCCTGGTAATAATTGTACCTATAATACAAGCCATTTGGATACACTGTTTTTGAAAAATGGAGTATTATTGTGAGTGTCTAGTTCTTAGTAGATAGTTAATCCTATATGGAACAACAAATCCAAGAATTTATAAATTTATAAAAAGCTCAAATATAAGTGTAGTGTCTTGCTGAAAATGATATGCATGGTTATAAGTTGTGTTACTGGCTTTCTTCATTAAAAATTAGAAAGCTTAAGAACTAAAAAATATGTATAATCTAAAATAATATGTGCAATTCATACTGTGAACTTACGTGTCTTTCAAATATTTATTTATGTTGTACATATATAAATAAGGTTTAAAGATCAAATCTATGCACAATAGATCTACTCAAATCATACAGGTTTTCGGTCTTCAATATTAATAATAATAATAATGAATACATATGTAGGTTTCTATTCAAATAAAGTTTGGATTCTTTGCTTCAAATGACAATTATAGGAAAATGGTGCCCGAACTATAATTCGATATTAGTTTTGCATGAAATAGTTCGAATAATTTAAAATTTTCGAAATACTCGAACTCCTCGAATAGAAATAGCAAATAGTATAGATTCGTGAACCATTTAGTTTACAGTTATTCAGTTCTTTATATTATTTAAATTAAGTATTTCTTATTTTATTCTATTAAATATTACTTGATTACCAATCTAAACGAATTATTAAAATCTTAAAAGGTAATCTTCATATATAAAAATCAACCATATGCGTTTTTCTGTGCTGTTATAAATAAATATAAAACTTATCATTAAAAATCTAAAATTTTATTAAACCTTTCAAAATTTACAATTTTTTTATGTGTAAAATAAAAATTAATATTTTACACAAAAGAACGCATTAACGGCTAAACTCATGACCCATCAACACGTATGAGAAGCGCCAAAAAAATATTAAAAAAGCAAATAAAATTGAAATTAAGTTGAATAAGTGAAATAATAAAACAGCAGATACCGCAATATTTATCCGCTTTGATGCCGTATGAAGCCTAATAAAACGATTTTATACGTTTTCTTCGGTTACTCGATCTTATGATCCTTCGTTCTTCCTACATGCTTTTGGAACGCATCTACCTCAGGCTACAAAAGCCTTTCAAGGGATCATAAAAAATAATTACCTTTAATTTTACGTGAATGAACTGCATGTTGTGTGTGTTTTGTTGATTGCAGTGAGGCACGAAAGTCCGACAACCGGCAACCGACAACCAACAATGGACAATCGTACAGATACTATACTACGCTCGTAATGCCGCTGGTACAAAACGTGTTGTTGCAGTTGTGGTCAATAATTTTGTGACTTTTGTTGTTGTTGGCTTATAACGTTTTTGCAGTATTTTTGTGGTTATTTTAATGAAATTTTGTTTGTTTAATAGCGCGAATCCTAACGCAACCTTTCGACCACGAAGGCCCTATTCAAACAGTCAAGTTAAGTCATTGAAAAGTTCTTGGAGTACGAAGGACTGCATGCTAACATTGCGATTATGCTAAAGCTGTTTGCACATTGGATAAAGAGGAGATAATTTGTCGATCAAGGTGATCTTGAATGCATTAGCATGTGAAGGGGCATTAAAAGGTCGGATATGTGTTGAAACAGGCTTAAGTACGTTGCTAATCGCACTGATGATCCATAAAAAAATTAAATGTATCGATAAGAATATTTAACAAGCTCTCATCAAAGTGATCCTTTGAATAAGTGGACGGCCGCATGATCCACAGTTATTCTACTAACTTCACGTGCCTGTATCTGCTACTTATAACGTTTACTTGGAAGTTTAAGCTTGCGATCGAGTTTATTGATAATCGATTATTTTGAAATTAACTTAAAACTGTTTTCAAAGTGCAGTGGATAAGAAAAACATGATAAATTAGCAAATGCGTTTCATTTTTTTTGCTTCGTTTCTTGTGAAAGTTTGCACATATTTTTAAAAGCAGTTAACTGAGCTGCAGCTGTGTTCCATAAAGCCTATTTGTGTAAGCAATGCGCTACATATTAAGTCAAAACCAACACGTTTGAATGAGATTGTAATGGAAACTTTTACTCTAATTAGCAGTTAACTAAACAATGTGAATACAACTTAAATGAATACACTCACGACTTTAAAATAATTAAATTTAAAAAACTTTTTTGTGTGCATATATATAATGACAAAAAAAAATTAGAGTGATTAATTAAATGTTTAATTAATTTTATTAAATCAACTTAATTTTGCATATTAACTGACTTTTTAACACATACATAAGACAGAGTTCTTATAAAATTTATTTTTTTTTTCTTGCGGTCTCTTACTGTTATTTAATATATTTTATTTATATTTATTTGTTTCATCAGACAACATTTCATCAAAAATTGAACCTGTTCTTAGCGGTTTTCTGTCTGTACATGGTCCGAAATATTTAAAAGGCAATCCATCAACCGCTCCAACCGCAAGCCAAAATGTTCGATTTTAAATATCATAAAATTAATTACATTTTAATGAGTTTTAGGTAACACGAATAATATATTCAGGTGCCCATTTAATAAAATTTATTATATTTTTTATACCATAAATTATTTGAATTTATTTCTGCAAGTGTTAAATGTATGCATTTCGAAGATGAGAAGGGTAGATTTCATTAAAATAATTGCTTGTAGTTGACACGCTGACTTTCTTCCAATAAGCAGTCAAAATTCAAGTAAGAAAATTCTATTATAATTCAAACGTTTAATTTGCTCTGCGTTATCGACAAACATTTTTCCTGCAAAGCACATTTTATTACGCTAGCTTAATAAGTTAGGCAAGAGATGGCAGTGCTGCTATATTCGTGCTCCTTTTTCTATTTGCAATGATTTGCTTGCGTTTGTTATCCTGACGAGATGTTCAGCGCGTATAATTTCATAATGCAGCAAATCTTGTTTGTTTTTTGTTACTTTAAAAAAAGATTCTAATTTTAAAATAATGAAATAGATAAAATGAGTTTATACCATTAAGTACTATTATTGCTTTATTATTTCACTAAGTAATATTTTGAAGTACAAATAAGAGAAAAATATTATTATCTTATATTGGAAAATTATTCTTTCCAATTATTGTGATATTTTAAAATTACGGACTTTCATATAAATACAATCCCGCATAATGGAATATGCTAAGGAATATATTGTCGTTTTGAGTTTTAATTAAAAAATTTGCTAATTAAATAAGTATTGCCAGGTGTATGAGAAGTTATGCAGTTCATGGTCTTAATGTATCAACGCTGTTTTGGTGCCATATGTATAACAGAACTCTCATCCAAGTCAACATATTCTTAGCATAGGGTTTCCCAATTTGTCATATGAATCGTTTAACAATCGCTGAACGTAAATATAACAAATCACAACGCCTGTGTTGAGTTTGTTACGTGAAAAACTTTCCGGTCATATAATTTTAAGTTTTGATAATGAGAATCGAGATAAAAATCTAACAAATTTATAAACATTATTATAGGAGCCTTTGCTATATGTGCTTTGTTCATAAATTCGCACTATAGGTATATTTTTTTTAAGATTCTTCCTAAACCTCTTTCTGTCGCATTTCATGTCACAAATATATTTTAGAGCATTGCACAATTATGTTCAGTTTAATTCTTGCAAATTCTGAAAGTATTACTTTTAAAATGCCTACTTTGGTGATGTTAGCCTCTTTTTCACAGTTTATTTGGTATATCATTTTAATCAAGGCTGATTTCTGTAACTGAACATGATGTACAATGTTCTTGTTTTTGTTCTATCTGTAAGTTTTTGCTAAAGTTCTTGCCTCCCAGTTCACACATGTATAGAGTTTAGTAATCTTTTTTATCGACTGTGCTAAAAAAAATTTCCAAATTAAAGATATTTCTTCTTATAATGTTCCTAATCATTTCATAAATACTTTAATAACCTAAAGTTGTAGAGAAATAATACACAAAATTACTGAAGAGATTGAATTCTAAACAGAATCAAAAATTTAGTTAGTTATCTTACTTCGGTTATCATAAATGATGTGACTAGTAGTCTTAACTTATTTCAGACAAAGAATACATTCGTTATAATATCAAACAATTACAACACATATTTATATGTCTCGTTAGGCACACATCCAGTAACCTAAGCTCTGGTTAGCTGAAAGGATTTCCTATTTAATATTATGATCGCCTAGGGTATTGCTCCAGTAGCGACACTTTTTGATTTTTATGCAATAATTATTTAAAGTTTTTTAATTAGGAGCAAACTAATTCTAGGCAAATGCTCAGGTTCGTAAAATTGCATTGAAAAATCGACCTAAGACCTAATTGATCTAAGATCTGCATATCTCCCCGAGGAGCCTGTAACCATTCTGAGATTTGATAACGCGGTGTTGATAATTCTGTCAGATTTCGCAAATAGTTTTAAGGGTCCATCCTTTGTGTATTTTTTGATGAAATCAATCTTGATGTCCCTGAGGATGTCATTCATCTTAATGTACCATGGAACTTTGAAAAGTCTTCTCAGAACCTGGCTTTGTGCAATTTCTAGCTGGTGAATAGTAGTGTTTGAAGCTTTACTAAACGCTACACAACCATATAGAAGTGACAGACGAATTATTTGGTTATATCAGTTTCCTGTTATTAGCATTAAGATTTTTATTTCTAAACAGTGGTTGAAGGTAACGAAGAATTTTAGCATAGTTAATTCTTTTCAGTTGATATGAATTTTTCGCCACTGCGTTAGAAAAACGTTGAAAAAGTAGATATATATATTAACGATATGCCCTTCTATATGCTTCTTTGCAATACTCGCATTTGGAAAATAATTTAGTTTATCGCAAACGAAAATTTGGTCAACTGTTTTTCGTTTGTGATTTCGTTTACGTTAACTATGGTTCAATTATCATAATCGAAAAAATTTTTCCTACAAGTCTTCACTAAATTTCCTGATAGCATTCCCCAACTGATTTTTATTTGTAAATTGGTGAATTGTTTACAAGAAAACATTTTTTTCACGAAATAATTTTTTAAGCATATCTCTTTATTGTAGATTTGTATATAAAAGTTAATTATATGTAACACTGGGAGCCTTGCTTTAATTTTTCGAAAGCCGGTTTTAAATGATATTTGTACCTGAATGTCATATTAGCGTCACATAAGGTCTTATGGGTTTATTTACATGTAACACTTAAAACCATGTTTTGTTTTTTATTGGCTTTTGTTAATTCCCTATTTTTTTATAGTGATATTAATTAATTAATATTAATTGAACTAATTCATTTAGTTGTGATTATCAACTGTTGTGATTATTAATTGTTTTTATATTTGCACTTCATTAAAATAAAAAACTTATTAATGAACGGATACATATAATAGATAAAAGTAAAAAAAACTCATTATATGGGACCAAACACTCTATGCAAAAAAAATAAAATAATTATTTTCATAAAAAATGTAATAAGTTGGGTGTTGATTATTGCTATTGGTTGCTATTGAATAATGAAATTAATATGTTAAATATTATATCTGTGATTAGAAAAAGGTAGTAGAGTAGAGTAATTAGGTGTGTATAAATAGTTTTATATTATCATAATCAGTTAATCTAATTAAATTGATTGCAGTTAAGTGCAGCTGAATAGGCATACGACAGTAGTTCGATACAAAGGAAATTGCATAATTGATTAATAATAAGTCCTCTTTTAAATTGCGTTGTTCTTTGCCTTTATCTGTATTAAAACGTCCGGAAAATGTGATTGATCTAGCGCTAGATCGGCAGACTTTTACATGTTACTTAAATCACACTTTGTGTAAGTATAATCTTATTATAAAACTGGGATATTGTATTAATTCAAAAAATCCATTATTGTTAATTTATTTATGTTGTGCTGGACATTTTCCCATAAAACATTCAACACTAATATCAAAGTCATATTGACATTGCACCCGATATTATCAGTCCATAAATAACGAAATAAATAAATTTAATGACAAAATTTGAACTTTTTTCCATATTGTTTTTTTTTTTTTAGTTTTTTCGTAAGTAATTATAATTAGGTTTAATGAATATTTATGTTTAAAACAAAACGTACCAATAAATATTTTCCTTAAGATTTGATGATGATAGTAATGTAAATATTGTATAGTTTATCGTAGATGTTTGTACTAAGGAAATTCATATCAAATATAATAAAAAAGGTTAATTTGAAAAGGAAATATAATTAAGTACGCCAACAGAATTTATTATTTCTATACGTTTAACCGACATACATCTCTCATATATCTGTAAAGAATTGTTTGATACAAGGCTATTATAAAAATAATAAATAATAATATTTGATGGTATAATAAAAACAGAAATCACTTTAATAATAAAAAAAATCTAAAAACGACTCAAACTTTATATTAAGAAAGCCAGAAGTCGTAAACTCGGTATTTACAGAAAATTTAGGAGAGGACATTTGCAGGAAGGCAAATGAAGATCATCTTCATTTAAATCGCATAACGAGCGGATCTTAAAATTCGTTTTTAACTGTTGATTTCCAGTTAACTGTAGTAAAGATACTTTCTGTGGAAATCTTTTTACAGTGAAATGGAAATCAACAGTTAAAAACGAACTTTAAGATCCGCTCGTTCTGCGCTTTAAATGAAGAGGATCTTCATTTGCCTTCCTGCAAATGTCCTCTCTTGAGTTTCTTGTAAATAGCAGCTAAAAATTAACTTTAAGATGTACTCGTTATACGATTTAAATGAAGAAGAGGATCTTCGACATTTTATTGAATAAGTTTCATTGTAGATGTTTTGAAAACGTCATGATGTATGAATCCGAATTAATGGACATATTATGTGTATGAATTATGTAGAATGGGGAAAATCATTTAATTTTGTGGAAAATACAATCACATACAGAAGCTTTAAAATTATTAAAAAAATTTAAGGATACTTATGTTAACATCTAACAGACGTTGTTTATAATATTGTCGTATTATATTTTTAAATAAAGAAATGCATTTATTGATTATTACTATTATTTTTTATTTTCTCTAACCTTGAACTGTTGATATTGACAATCAATATAAAAATAAAAATAAAGAGCCTCTTATCGAAATCTAAATCTTATAGTATATAATTTGTGCTGCAAAAATAATAAATATCAGCGTTGATATTTTTTTAATGTAAACATTAAATAATTCGTAACTAGGAAATGTTCTAGAGATTGTACTTTCTTTTTTTATCATTTATCACACAACCTCACTGTAGTGACCGCCAAGAATATCAGTATCACCTATATCACATTTTCGCAAAATATACGGTTAAAATCTTCTGCTCCAATTATATTAAAGCAATCGCATTCAAGCAGTCACTCTGTCTGAAATCTCGTTTGGCATCAAACGGTTCGAAGACGTTCTTGCTAATTCTAACGGAGGTGGTGGTACTGGTTAATGTCATTTTACATAGCCGTATAAGATTTCTTAGGTCACCAAAATCATATATAGCGACATAAAGAGTGTATCTAGTCATAGTGTTTTATGTTAAGTGTCTTTAAAATCAATAAATATATGGTGTGTGTTGATTTGTTTTTCTGGGTGTTCTCTATGATTTGATACCCTGCGAATATGTGGATTTTCAGGTCTGGAACCACACTGATAAGCTTTAATCAGTTCTTTGGTTTGGACCAACTAAAAAAAATTTTTGTTTTATAATTTGAAGTTATAAATTAAATTATAATATCTGTAAAATTTAATGATGTAATTAAACTTTGAACTTAGGTTTACTAACTTTAACAGTGATTAACTTCAACAGTGTTATTATTAGAAAAAACATTAAAATGTATAAAAATCTAGCTTTAAATGTAGAAAGCTTTCATGGGAAAAAAGTTATAGAATAATATAATTGATATAATAATATATTGTCAGAGACTACATATGTAGGTATCCAGAGATATTTTAATTCAAATTGATTACATCGTTCAATTATAAATAATAAGATAAGTAGTGAATAATAATAATTATTTAACTTTGTTAAAATGTTGTGAAAATTCAATAAAAAGTATTATCGTTCTAAAGAATAATTACAAATAATTATAGTCACAAGTACAGAGATATACTTATATTACATCTCTGTACTCTGTACTAAAAGATTTATTATGTGTCCAAAAAGAAGTCGTTATTATTATTTGAATTTATTATACAGAGTGTTGTCTGGTAATATTTTGTAACATATAGATATGATCTCATAAGACTAGTGCACTACTACATGTAGTCGTAAAAGCCGCTATATACCTAAAAAGATTTGCTTAAATAGCCCAAGTCATATACTATTTTAACTTTTAGTCTATTAAGTAGTATTTGAAATGGTGCCCAACTTGGCCGGAGCTTTCGATTTGCTCTCATGATAAACCCTGTATTTTATAACACTATTTACTACTATTTAATGAAAGCAATTAGAAATTTTGTAAAGAAAAATCTAGTAAGAGTAATATAATTCCGTTTTTGTGTGTATAAAAAAAACTTTGTAGTGGTGAGTAATTGTCACATGATGTTATCTATTTGGTTCATTTCTGTATGTTAGTAAGCAACTATTCTCTTTTTTGTTGTCTGTTATTAAAGTGATTAAATGATTGTGATTGTTTGTTATTGTGCTTATTTGCTGATTTAATATAGCAAATTTATAAAAACATTGACAAGGAAACTGCCAATGCAATTAACAGAGTGCAGGATATGGCCAATTCTGAAAGTCAACATAAATGAGCCAGAATATGTCAGCAGCCAGACATTGAAGTTGCTTGACATCTTTTACTGCAATACATTTGACACTGACAGCAACTACGGATAGTGCAGGCAAAATAAAAACTATTAAGGAAGCCAATACGAGTAAATGGTTTATGCATGAGGCAGTAGTGCATTTGGAGTCCGAGTACCAGTTGACTTCATTTATAGGCTTGTGTCGGCAATATAAATTTATAACGTTCACATATTTCTGAAATGTATAATTTTTAAGATTATATGCCAATAGACAAATTGACTAAGTAATGCAATGTATTTGTAATAAAACAATTCAATTAAATTCAAAAAAAGAAAAAAAGAAATATGCCATGAGAAAATAAATAAAAAATTGCACGTAAAGTCATAAATTATTATGTATGACAAAAGTATTTATCGCATAATAATTGAAATATGGCAGCATACCATTAATAATATTACTTACTAAATAAACACACTATGTGTATAATGGCTTTCTATTTTCACACTGAGAAAGTGTTGAATTCAAGATGCAACATTCTTCTATGGATAGATGAGATTTAATGCGAGCCTGTGAACCGGGCAATTCTTATTATAATTAATTTAATTAAATTCGGCAATTGCGACCATCTCCAGTTTGGTTTGCTTAATGTTTGCTGCGTGTTTGTATGAAAAGAAAAGGTACACACCTCAGGCAACTTACACTTTCCATTGCCGTGTATGCAAATTTTATTCACATGCATGCCGTCAGGACATCACATCCTATTTGCATAAATTTACGCATGTGCAAATTTTCAATTGTGAAAATATTAATTTTCACAGTTTGCCCTCGGTGTTGGCTTAATTGTTACCCTTTACCCTTTGCCTTTGCGGCGCAACAGCTTTTCCGATCTATACGCTTTGTTCGTTTCATTAAGCAGTTCTGCGCATTTTACCTGTGAAGTTTCTTCGCTGGAGTTTCGTTTTTGTGGCATTGAAATGCAAATTTCATGTAACATTTTTGACATTCGATCGTTTCGCTATGGATGTGTACACAAAGACCCAAATGTGATCTATTCAAAAACTGTCAGACCTTTTCTTTATTCTTCGATTTTTCATAAATCAATTTCTTCATATATTTTAATTTTTGATTCGATTTTTTTCCTTTTCAAACAATGCAAGAAAATATGGTTCGCAATTAATTTGCATATGTATAGAAGGATAAGTGAAAGGATTCTCCTATTTCGGTACAGCAGTGAAATTAATTTACATATTCCGATTATGCATTGTAGTTTGTAACCTTCCACGATCAATGGATTCTGCTACATGATCAAGAAAAATTATTTTTTATTAAATTAGTTGTCAAAGAAATTTTTACCTGAACGATATTAAGAAAATATTGTTCACGTTTAGTAAAATAAATAATTGAATTCTAAAGGTTATTACTTTCATGTAGAGTAAGTTTCTTTTGAAAGCTCTTAACATCTGATAAAGGAAATAACATATTAATTAATATCTAACAATTGAATTTACTCGGAGTAAAAAAAAAATTTATGTGTTTTAAGAAAACCTGAGAATATATTATTACTATTGTGGTAGATTGCTAAATACCAGGCCTAGTTCTCTTTTAACTCGAAACACCGTGTCCAACGATCTCTTAACCTTTTGTATAATACGATTTTTTAAGCCCTTCAAAATATATCTCGATTTCCAATTCCACTTCATTATTTGATATAAATCTCTTTTCATGGAGTCATCTTTTCAAGTTTGGAAGCAGTTAATAGTCACTGAGAGCCAAATCTGGAGAATACGGTGTGTGAGGAAGCAATTCCTACAAAAACAAACTTTATTCCGTAGACAAATGTGGGCGTCCTTTCTTGATTTCCTCATTCAATCGATCCAATAATATGCAATAGTAGTCTGATGTTATTGTTTTCCATTTTTCAAAATAGTTCATGAAAATTATTCCACTTGAATCACAAAATACAGAAGCCAAAACTTTTCTAGTCGATTGTTGAGTTCTTGGTCGTTTGGGAGCACTACCAAAAACATCTTGAAACTGCTGTCTATAGATTCAGTGTTTTGATCCGTTTAAAGGTTCAGATCCATCTAGCTAAGTTATTCTTATTATAATTTTACTTATGGTTTTTCGCAATAAGACTTATTCTTAGTCAGGATTTATTTACTTCTTTTGTCGAAGATATGCGATTTTCGAATATTTTTTGCTTTAAAGTCATATTATTACCTGTAATTGAGCGTGGTATATTGTTATTTTTTTCTATTGATTCGCAATTGTATAATTGTAAAGGTATCTTATTAAATAGTATTAGTATAAAGCAAGGGTCCGTCGATATTGTATATCTTTATAATTTTCTTCAATAAACACTTGATAAAAAGAATATTGATATTTGTATCAAGAAAACCAAATAATATTGGCGATATACTAACGAAATTGGATTTAGGAGAGTGATTGGAACACAATCTTACGATATGTATTACATATATTGTAAGTTGATGATGACATCTTATTTATTACTTAATTTTAAAAATTAAGAAGTAATTAAATTGTCCTATAATTTTTTATTCTGTTTTAACAAGAATAAACGCATAAGGTTGTAGAAAAACTCATACAATTCCCTTGTTATTTAGTTTACATTCAATTTAGGAATGAATTCCCTTAAAGCATATAACTATCATAAACAAGAACCCAGAACTGACTGCATGGTATTCTGATACCAATCAGTTTGACTTACCTAGCCATTAATGGCATCTTAAAATCATTTATCAATACTATGTAAGTGTTAAATAATTATGCATTATAATATTCCCAATGTCAGTATTATTTTTCATTCAAGCTATTCACATGGTTAATATTTTGATAATCAGTCTTTAAGTTCTATATTGAATCCTGATCCCACGGCTAGTGTTGTGCGTACTGATCCGAGATGAGAGTGTTTTACATTAAATTTTTGGCACATCGAAGGCGAAGCCTTCTTGTTGATTGACATTTGCATAAAATCGTTACAATTTCATCGAAATTGTCTTTATTTTGTGTTATAAGAATACACATGTATTTAAATAATAAAAATAAAACAATGGTCTCGGAATACATATGCGTGACACTGTGTATGCCTTTAAATTCACGTATGCGTGCATCCTTCATTTGGAAAAGTGGGATGAAACTTAATATCATATGCAAAGTATGTTTCCAACAAATATTCTGTAGTCTTTATTTTTATTTTTCAGTGAACATTGTGTTTTCTTTGGCTAGAATGCTAACATGATTTATTGAAGGATGAATGAAACGAGTGAGCAGTGTATTTCAATACAGGGTAAGTCAGTATGTTTGCTTTAAAAAATTATTCTTAGACAATTACAATTAACAATTAGTTAAATGTTACAATAATAAATATAGTGTTTCCGAATAAAAACTCTCTAAGCGTTACAGTGGTGGATCCTAATTATTAGCAGAAGAAGAAATCAAAAATCTGAAACATATTTTCGTGTTTCAATTCATGCTTTAATAAAAATTTGTTGTCTCATAATCCTCTGATCACTCATTGAGTATATTTTAGATATCATATTTCTGGAATATTTTAGAGAAGGGCATGTAAGAGCATTACAATAGTTCTCGAATGACTGCTTCTGCAAGATTTGTCAAAATAATTTTACTTTTTGAATTACTTTTGAATATTTACTTAACTTTATCCTTTTAATAATTTTTCTTATTATCTATGCCGATTAACGTATTTTTATAGTAATAATAATTAATTTAATATATGTTTTTTTCTTCATTTTGTAATACTATTTCCTTATATTTTTTATTTATTTAAAACTATAATTAGAGTTTATTTTTCTTTTTTTTTTAGTTGATTAATATTTGTAATATATATTTCATGACAAAATATTTTTTCGAAATTAGTTTGTAAGTTGGTTTATAAGAAAGTGCATTAAACAAATTTAATTTTAGTAATTATTAAATTATATCATATGTTTATAATTCTTTTTTACTTTATTTATATTATAGTAGATAAAATGATTTGTGTCGTGAATTGAGCGTCTTGTGGTTTCTTTTAATATTAAGAAATTCTTCATAGTTGTCATTTTTCATTTAAAATACGTGCCGTTGAATTTGATATTGTTAAACCGTCATTCGAACTGGGTTTCGTTAATATAACCAGAAATTATGGAATTAATTTTGTAATATCGTATTCAATCAGATATTTTTAACTTCATGATGTAATTTTGATTCAATTATTGGTCTATTCAATAGAACACTTATCAACATCTGTCTTTCAACTTTCAGAAATGTGACTTTTTATTATAATATATTTATAGAACACAAACTTAGGATTTCTAGATATAATTTCATCAAATTTTATGTGTTATAAATACAAATTCTAAAAATATATATATAAATTTATCCTTAATTTTATACACTAACCACTGACACTGTACAATTTTGAAGGAGATCAAAAGAAGGTTCTCCTTCAGAGTACATGACACCAATACTAGATTTCAATACCAGAATTCCTATTCTTTATCCAACCAGAAGTAGCTGGGAGCTTGGATCTATGACAGGTAACTCTGCAGTTACCATATACACAAATGGCCCAAAGATGGAGGGTGGTATGAGAGCAGATATCTTCTCGACAGATATGCAGACAGTCCTCCCGACTCCCTGATACTTGCAGCGTTTTTCAGGCCAAGAAATATGCTATCGAAAAAGCGGCTAACCTTATATAGCAAAGTACTATTCGTCCCACGAATATCACGATTTTTGTAGATAGTCAGGCCGCACTGAAAGCAATTGAATCTAAAACGGTTAAATTCAAGATTGTATTACAATGTCACGACTCGCTGATGAGCATTAAACATCACAAGGTCTATCTTTGCTGGGTTTCTGGACATAGCAATATTGAAGGGAATGAACTAGCAGATGAGATGGCCAGTAGAGGTTCTGAAATGCATACAGAAGAGTCTGACCTCTCAATATATACACCGATATGTGAACTGTTTGGGATAAAAGAGAAAATCACCAATACGGTGACTAACAATTTATAGGCTAACCGCGAAGACTGTGAGGTCGCTGGAACCTTATTGTCTACTTTGGAAAAAAATAAAACGAAAAGCCTTTTAGGCTTTAGCAAACATGCAGTTCGTATAACATACTTACTGGAGTACTAACGGGATACTGTGTCATTGCGTCTCTGCTCCAACGGTGGCGGTTCCAACAAGTTGATTATGTAGGAGTTGCCATGATGAGGAGGAGGTAGAATCTATCAACCGTTTCCTGTGTCTATGTCCAGGACTGCACCAAGGCGACTTTAATGTTTTGGGAATCGCTTTCTCACTGGCTTGGCAGGGATAACGAAAGCAAACTTATCGGATCTCTTCAACTTCATTTAGAAAATCAAATGGTTTAACAAGGATAGCAACGGTTAGCAACTCGCCTATCCCAACAAAATTTTTGAGAGAATCACAATGGATAATATAATCCTCCGAGTAGAAGTGCTGACAACTGTCAGCACGCGCCTTCAGAACCTAAACTAACCTATCCTTAAAATCCATAAACTTATGTAGAAAACTGTAAATTGGCTACTCTGCTTTTCCAAATTTTATACACGAAATAATTTAATAAAGAATATTAGCTATTTTGCCAAATTTTTATTACTCTTTACATAGGATGCTTTAAATATAATTTTATTTTTTATTCAGTATTGCAGAGTTTTCCAAATAAGAGTACATATAAGCGTTTCTTAATCACCGGCCTGTGTATCGCTACTGATCCACGTCTTTAGTGTCACTAGTCTACAGAATATTGTATTCTGATCTTTATGATATTAGTTTTTTGGGTGGATATTTCTCTAGGTGCTTACGAAATATGTAGAATATTTGCTCAATTCTTATAAAACACATTGAATATTTTTTCGATTTGTATTACATCTTGAGTTAAGAAAAATTGTTGTATACTTTTAATACTGTTTTGAAAATATTTCAATTATTTAGTCTATAGGCATTTTTCTTTAAACCTCTTACGTAAATGTTTGTGTTTTACAAGTGTGGAAGCTTCATCCTTACTGTTCCACATGTGATTTGAATACTCATTTTATTTTCTCGAGCACGTTAAAGAGCTTTGACTACCAAGGATTTAACACTCAGTTGGGCACATGCTTTGATAGCCACATTGGAGACCCATGAGTTTTGCCAGACCAATTTGCGTTTTCATGCATTTGTACATAAATAATAGGTACTTTAATGAGTTATTGCATAACTATACGACATATTTATATATTATGAATTTTTTTAATTTCAATTCTTATTAATTTTCATATTTTAAACACTTTTGCTGATAAAAATATCGGAAAATTAAAAAAAACAAAACATTCGTTAATAGTAACATATTATTTTTTTTTATTAGAATACATAATCTAAAACAACAAAAACAAATATATATTTATTTAATTATTATCACTTCAATTGAAACATATGGTATATATTTAACTTGGGAATGCATTTGATTTTTTGTTTCCATCAACTTTTTTGTAGATGCAAATGCAGCCCTTTCTGCAATATTTTAAATGTTGCAGAAAAAATGCAAAGATCCATCTTTTCGTTGGCGTTTAATTGTGAAATTAGAGATATATTGACCGATACAATCAACAATCAACGCCCATTTTTTAAGCATTATAACACAAACTTGATTCTAGTTTCATTGCTGCTCCTTCACAAATTTTGCTGTAGTGCACTATGGATACTTAGTTTATACAATTATTCTTTTTTGACACGTACCTACATATAAAAACGAAGTATTCATGAAATCTAAAAAATGTTAAAACAATTAGGTGTAGAGGATTCTTTTTCATCTGAGATGCATTTTATTAGAGCGAATAGTTTCATTCAATGGTGAACCAATTTTAGAGAATCATTTAGCTCCTTCCAATGTGCAGAATTAATATGCGAATTGTAGCACAAGTTTTTCAGTTTGATTTACTTCAGGTAATACAGTCCCCTCTTTTCGACCTGTGTATAATTTACCCTGTTTTTTAACTATACATATGGAAGCGATGTGTTTGTTCCATATCAAATCGAATACATGGGTCATTTTTTCGGAATCATTTTAAAGACATAGTTGCTCTGAGTATATTATTTTTGCATGTTATTATGAGAAACATAGCATTTAACTAATTTTTATATCATTCTCTACCATCTTTCCTATAAAAACCACTTTCAGTATTTTGTTGTTCTATTTCAGGTGCATTCTCATTGTCGCCTTCACTGTCGATTATTTCATTTGACTTATATTCATCATCATTAGAAAACCTTCATCTTCTTTGATAGCTCTATCCCTTTGACTATGTCCTCTAGTGTGGAAAGGGTCAGTATTTAAGCCACGGTTCGGATTACGCCTTCTATTATTTGGTTCAAGATGCTCATCTTTATCTGTTATAGTAGTGTAGAGTTTACCATTTTTTTCATCGATACAATTGTTCCTCGACAGTTGGTAGTAATATACCATGTTCGGATGGTAATGGTGAGATTGGCTGTTTTGAATCAGATAACTTGATACATTATAATACTTATAAAAAATATATAAGTATGTTCTCTTAGCACTCAATGCCAAAAATTATGTATTTGGCAGTTATTTGGATATAATTTTGTAATTATTGTTTGATTTCCATAAATTCTGTTTAGCTGATAGTCAAAAATGGCAGTTTTAGCAAAAAAATCTACAAAAAGTGTAAAACACAAATAATTTTGTCATTTTTTATATATATATATTGTGATGTGATATATATATTGTGATGTCTACACTAAAACATACATATAATTACCTTTCTGTAACCTTCATCGTCACGATTTATTCGTAAATCTAGAAGGGTATCAGAAATTTCAAACCAGATTGCGTTTTTGCCTCTATTTGTAAACGAATAATATGTACCATTAAAAAATGTGATTTTAATAAGAATATGAATATTTCTAAACTATAAAGTAAGTAGTAAATTACGGTTTTAATACTGTAATATAAATATGGTGTTCTTTTATTTTTAATCGATAAATATATTTACATTAAGATAGTGTTTTAAGATAGATTTTTAAGATGGTGCATTAAAAGATTTCTTCTTATAGCACTTTTTTTGTTAAATAATGGTAATAATAGTAGTGGTTTATTGCAAAGCTTCGTCACATATTTATAGTGCTACCAACTTGCATGAAAAAAATTGTGGTGATGTATTTTACGCGCCTTTATCAAATTATAAATTCTGTTATAATACAATTTGCACAGAATGTGTATTCTTTGCTTTTAATCATCATAACATTATGTCATGTATTTATAATTCTCCTTTACTTTATTTTTGTTCTAGCATATATTTTTCATAGTATGGCTCTCTTTATAGTTGTGTAACGTAATTATTATTACAACACATTATTTAAGCTATATGTTAATATTAAGTTGGTCATAAATTACGATTTTCATACAATAAAATTTCGTTAAGGTTGAACTAAATATATGCAAAGGTATTGTGTGTAATACATCATTCTATCCTTTTGATCATTATATGTGCTTTATTACTTTCAGTGTTTTGTAAATTAATGCATTCGTCGTTATACCCTGTATTGTATACTTTTCAACCAGAAAAAATTAAACTAACAATAATATAGAAAAGTATATTTCGCAAACCAAAGAAGTGCTCATATGCACGTGTGCCAAATTCATTTTCATACAACAAAATAGAACAACAAATTCAAATGCAAATACTAAAATACAAACACATACGCAAATAAACATAATACAAGAACAGAGGAGGGCGGCTAATACACAATTTGCATATATTTATCCATCAAATTGATGGATGCTACTCCACAAACTACACACTCCAAGTCAACAGTGAACTTGTCGTACTCGCACAAGAAATTGAAGCAATGTAAGCGCGTTCTATCTCGTTGCTTTGACACATTGAATCCCCCAAAGGATCAGCAATAGCACAAATACTAAAGCGTACTAAGACTTTGGCCAAAAAAGGGCAACGAGCGGGCAATAGTGCGATTTAGTTAAAAATCGAGCGCGTAGTTAGTTGCGAAAATTTAACTTTGATATCACCAGAGGGCGCATTGCTACACTACCGTTTCAGCTACCGCCTAAACACAGCAGTAAGTAGTTGCCGTTGTTGTGCTGCTTCTTCCGCTGCGCATCATTCAGTCTTTTCAATCGTTCTCAACTTTACATACAGACTGACATTCAGTCAGTCAGTCAGCCAGTCAGCCAGGCAATGCTAAGAGAAAATTACATTTTCTGCGGAAAGCACTCAACCCGAAGACATTTTCCGTTGGCAGCGCTATTTTACATTATTTCAACTACTCTACATAGCAGGCAGTTTCTTTTTTTGTTGCTTTCGGTGTGAGTGAAGCAATATATGACACCCAGTTCAGGTTCGGCGTATATGGCAACCTTCCATTTGTATGATGTACTTCTGAATCTTGTTAAGTATGTATGTATGAATGTGTGTTTATAATATTTTTTAGCATATCCTTTCGTTGCCTGATAACAAATTTTTTTTCTATTTCATCATAAAAAATATAAAAAAGCAAATAATATTTTTGAATGCTGTACAAGTTTCTTCTGCTTTTGCTTCGGCTTCATGTACGCTAAGTGATGTTGTTGGTGTTGTTATTGTTATTAAAAGGGTGCCTTTCTTCAAATGTTGCTATTGCACCCACTTCAGTATGTTAAGTTGTGCTTCCCATGTTGATACTATAGTAGTACCACAGCCACTGATGATTCCTCTAACAAAAGCTTCCTTGACGACACACAATCGATTTTCCTTATCCGCGCAATTTCCCCCACCAAATATGCAAAAAAGGAACTCACACAACAACAACAACAGCAACAACCAAACAAAATTTTATTTCTGTTGATAAGAAAATTTCATTTTATATTTATTTTATATTTTGCTCGTTAAATGTTTAAAATTCAACAAAATTCTATACTCCCGTTTGCTTATATGCATTTTGTTTTAGTGTTCGCATTATTAAGGATTTCTTAAAGCGTTCTAATATTTAATCGCATGCATAAAATTTTATTTATATCATTTTTAAAGCAGTTGCCATAAAAGAGATGGTGTTCACCTTTGCACTAAAATCGCAAAATCGCAAAGTCGCAAAATCGCGAAATAGCGCTATTTTAATTTTCCACCGCTGACTTTCGACTCATCAAGCGCAAATTGCAAACTGCGCTCATTAAAATGTTCATCGGCTGCAGCAGAGGTGGCAGCATCCGCAAGGACAACGGCATCCGTAGCCGGCATTGGTAGCAGCTCCCTCATCAGCTGTTGTCCAACGAATTTGCTGATGAAAATAAAAACGCAAAAACACTACCAAAAATATAGCAAACCAAAAGAAAAAAAAAAGAACAAATAAAATAAAATGAAAAATTAATGCGAATATCATTAGAAACAAGCAAAAATGTAATGAAAGCAAAAATTCATAAATAAATGAGAATGAAAATGAAAATGAGAGCACGTGACTTTGTTGGAAACTTGTGGTTATGGCTGCGTTGGTGTTGATGCTGTGTTGGCGCTGGTACTGGCACTAGCACTGGCACTGGCACTGGCACTAGGACTGTTGCGAGTGCGGGTGCGGATGCTGGAGACATTAGTAGTGCAGTGTTGGCCTTGTTTATGTGCTCGTATTTAGCGCAAAATAAAATATGTCAATAATTAGTCCACGAAATCAGCTGCATGCGACAGTGGCGTAGGATCCAAGGAACTCACTAAACTCAATTTAGCGGCCTCTTCCATACTCTCATATTGTAGCAGGGACTTGTCTGAAATTTTCAAAATCCATGATAAATCAATTTAAAGTCACAGGAACTAATAATATTAACATATTACTTTAAATATCTACTTTTATTTTGGTATTTATACATACAGTGAGCGAAATTTACTTAGACGCACTCAAAAAAAATGCTTTTATTTTTGTTAAAGAGCAAAGCTATTGATCTTTTTTCATTATTGTTTTTTCTTTTCCATTACTAAACGTAAACAAACATAAAAGGAATGTGATTTTTATTTTGCAAAGTTATAATGATGAATTTCATAAAAAAGAAGCTAAGTAAGTGCGCAATTTCTATAGACGCATATATTGTTTCGGTAGTTCGGACTAGTTTATTTGATTGTTCTGTAAGAAGGTTTGTATTTCATAACACATTAATATTTGAGCTAATATTCTAAAAGTAAAAACCATACAAATTCTTTACGAAATAGGCTCCGCATTTGCGCAAGTCGAATGGCAAAGGGAAAATTTCTGAGCGCTGAAGAAAAAGCCAAAATAGGGTGTTTACATCAAAATGGATTCTCAAAGAGGAAAATTGCAGGCCACATAAACCGATCGGAACACGTTGTAAGAAATTTTTAACGTTTGGGTGAGGAATATGGTAAAGCCCCTACGAATAACAAGCGAAATGCAAAGATAAATCGGCGACTCAAAAACCAAATAAAGGAAGAAGCAACAAAAAATCGGCTCAGTGCAGCTCAAATCGCATCAAAATTGCAGCTACCAGTTAAAAAAAGAAGAGTGCTGCAAATTTTACATGCAGATGGCCACATAAAATGGAAGAAAATGATGAAACGGCCCCCTCTGAAAGAAATGCACAAGAAGAATCGCATTGTTTTTGCTAAAAATCATATGCATTGGACCAAAGAATGGCACTCGGTTATTTTTTCGGACGAGAAAAAATTTAACTTGGACGGGCCAGACGGTTTCAGCTCTTACTGGCATGATCTTCGCCAAAACTTTCCCATAAGAATGAGTAGAAACTTTGGAGGCTGATTTGTCATGATATGGGGTGGTTTTTCACTCCATGGAAAACTTACTTTGTGCTTCATAAATACAAGAATGAACTCATAGAAGTACACTGAAATGCTGGATGACGTTCTTATAAAGTTTCTGGAGGAACACGCCGATCGGGATCTAATTTTCCAGCAGGATAACGCCGCCATTCATGTATCCAAGCTTTCAAAGTCTTACTTCTCATCGAAGCAGATAACGGTAATGAATTGGCCAGCAAGGAGTCCTGACCTAAAACCCATTGAGAACCTATGGGGAATAATTTCACGGAAGGTCTATGCCAACGGACGTCAGTATTCCACAGTGAGTGAGCTCAAAGCATCAAGCCAAGAGGCTTGGGACAAAATCGACGATGTGATCATCAAAAAATTGATAGATTCGATGCCAAATCGAATTTTTTCAGTTATAAACCAAAACGGAGGAATTACAAAGTATTAAGCATTGTCAAAACTGTGAAAACTCTTTGATTTCTTTTGTTTAAACATAGTGCGCCTAAGAAAATTGCGCGTTTATTTTGCCTTATTTTTGTGTTTTTGTACATATGTAAGAAGAATGACTGATATGAAATATATTTCTTTTTTGTTTTTTACTATCAAGCACTGCTTTTTCTTTTTCAACAAAAAAAACATTTATATTCGAGTTCGTTGTATCATTTTTGAAAAAATATTAAGTGCGTCTAAGTAAATTGCGCTCACTATATACCCACTTTTTTTGAACTGCTGAAACGGTATTTTTCTCATTTCGTTCTTTAATTATAATTACTTTCAAGGACTTAAGTAATTATTCGCTTTGAGTTGATTATATATGAAATCGTGTAAAAGTGCAGCAACGATCAAATATTTATTAGATAAATTCAGTTTCCATGCCTTGTAGTGATGAAATACTACATTTATATTTTACATATTATTTTACATTTATATGCTATAAAGCTATATTGTTTCCCAATATTTTTATAAATTTTTTATTACGATAATGGAAGTAATGTTTATAAAAGTCATTGTCCTGTTTCATTTATGGGAATAAAGAAGTTATATTTAATTTTTTTGCTTAAAGAAATATTGCAGAAGGCCTTTGATGACCAAGGCTCGTCACACAAATACTTACAGTTAAGAATTCCAATTCAAATAATTTAAAAAAGACATAGAATGTGCTGAGGACAAAAATTACCTCGCATAGTCCTCAACCTCACTTGAAGGACACATTTGTTATCTGTTTCTTGATAGAGGCGCATTAGTTTTTCGAGGCTATTTTACCCAAAATGTAGCTGATAATTTCCATAAGCTTTGTCTTAGTCTATTTAAGAACGTCTGTTACTGAATTTTTATCAATTTCTCTATATATACACATATGAAATAGCATTATCACAGTAATCTGACGGTAGCAATAGAGAGAGCTATGCTAATTTATCACATAAGTAATAAAAAAAGTATAGAAGGCTTTCTCGTTTAAGATATAAGTGGGAATTTTTATTCATTTACTATAGATTTTCTGGTATTATATTTATACATTTTCTATACACATTGATTTATATTTTTTCCAAAAATGGTTTATTTTAGATAATAAGTTATAATTAATTATAGTTTGAAACAATTTTTACCAGTATTGCCAATATTTCATTTTAATTAGTGACACTTTTCATCAACCATGAAATCAGTCTTATTTCATTAAAACCGACTTTGTTCTATCAGATTTGTTTTATTACATTAGATTCAAATTATATGTAGTAGATTAAGATTATTTAAATTTAATGCAACTTTTATAAAAGAAAGTTTTATTTATATATGTTCTTTTGTTACATTTGAATTTAGGGGCCAATACAGCCAACTCATGGTTATATGTGATATATGGCTCATAATCGAATAGACCTCAAATTTAAGATATGATTTCTTATACACCGGATTTTTGAAATCGGAAAACTCGCTAAATCGGAAAATTTTTTATATAAAAAAAATTGTTAAATCGATTGAATTTATTTAACAAGAATATATAGTTTTCAGTGTTTCAATTTTTTCCCCTATATTCACTCTACGAGGGTTTTAAGGTTTTAATCTAATTACGGTATCTTATACTATTTAGAGATAATATTTTTTATTATGACTAGATCAGTCCTGTAGACTCAAGCTCTGCTAACACCAACCTTCCCCATGTGTTACGTGGTCTACCAGGTTTTCTTTTATCCGTTGGATTCCACTCGAACGCGGTTCTCAATGGGATTTTTACGAAGTATGTGGTCAATCCATCTCCAGCGTCTTCTCAACATAGAATATTTAATTTCTTTTTCACTACAAAGTTACCAGAGCGCTTCGTTGTTAATTGTATTAGACCAGAATATACGCTTAATAAACGAAGATTGTTGGATCTTATTAAGTCTTTACACGTTGTCTACTTTAGTACTTGGAAAATATCGGTTTTGATAAAATTTGTATTATTTTTAGTATATAATATTATTTAAGACTCAAGTATGGCATAGAATTTTTGTGGGAAAGTCTATGTGTAAATGCGACAAGAAATTTTTAGATTCACTCTTATATTCTATTATATTTTCAACAGCATTCCATCGGTCATTGCTTAATCTATATAATAATAACATAATATGTTATATAGAAAAATCAACTACAAAATTTTGTTGTTTATTAAATTGTATATTATGGTATAACGTATATAGAATAGAAAACGATAGAGTTTTGTCGTTAAATTAGTTTACTACAGAATTTTGTCGTTCGTTTAATTTCACATTTACTTAATTACACAATGAATAATAAAATTGTATATTGATTAAGTAAAATTGGTAGCAATACAATTTCATTACATTTTGCATTCGAAACATGGGGTCTTTGGTATATTGAACATTTCTGATGTGTAGGGGACAATATAAAATATTTAGTTTACTAGTATAATAGATTCACTGGAATGTTAAAATACGCTCTATATAATGGTCTTGTCTTAAAAATTGAGACAAGACACAATTTTTTGAAACAAGAGTTTTATTCGTCCGCTGAGTTGAAAGTGCTGCAAAAAAAGCAAGAAATCTCTTACTAAAGCACGGTTGCCACTTGAAAATTTTTTTCTGTACCAAAATTGGTTTAAAAAGGTACCATTTCTGTAAAAAAAGGTCCAAAATTTTTTTGGACCTTTTTGTTTTTTCGTTCTGTGTTTTTCATAGTGTTATAAATGAACAAAATATAAAATAGTGGAAAGTTGCATTAATAAAAAAAATTAATTGTAAATATCCACAATAAAGTTGGGTCGTCAAAAATTCACCATTTTTTGAACATGAGTACCAAACGGAAAAAAAAGTACCAATTTTGGTACTAAAGTACCATAAGTGGCAACCGTGTACTAAAGTCTCTAATTTGTGAGTAGAACAACAGCATTACTCTCTTCATTTAAGACTAATTATAAAGTATCTAATCATCTAAAGATGGATCCACACCTGAACGAACGCTTATGAACGAATGAATGAATAGGTTATCGTAGATGGAAAAGTTCATTCGACTGCAAAAAAAAATTTGCTAAAGCGGTAATTGATCTGCTGTTAACGTTTATAAAAAATTTTTATGATTATTCTGACAATATCTTACAAAAGTTGTCTAATCAGCCAAAAAATTTAATTCTTTTAACTGTATATAATTTTCGTCCAAAATTAAATTTTCAAATTTACTATTTTGAAACATTGCTTTTAGACCTCTACTTATTTTAATTTTTAAGTAAATATTTCATGTTATACTAAATTTAATTTATTTTGTATTTTGAACACATATATGCGACTTGTTAATTGTGAAATCATAATGTTTGATATAAATTACAACAGTGATGCCGATGTGTATATCAGCAAAATGCTTCAGTAAGAGACTTTAGCAAGAGACCTTAGTAAAAGAGTTCTTGTTTTTTTGTCGCACTTCGGAACGGCAGAATACACCTAAAATTACAATGAAATCAAAGATTTTTAATAAAGCTCAAGCAGAATTGCATATTATATTTTGTTAAGTGAACTTATTTTAAAAGTAGATTTCTAAAATTTCATAAATAAAAGTTTTATATATTTTATTAAATAAAATTTATAAACTAACTAAAAAATTAATAAAATTCTGCTCCTTAGAACTTCGCAATAAATGCTTTAATCCAAAAAATATGTGTTTTTTGTATAAAACATAAATATGTAACATAAGATTGAACTTTGTTATCCTTTTCGTTGAAATCCTTCTGAAGTACTCTTTGTTTAAGTGTACATAAGAATTTCTAACTTTATAAAAACTTTAAAAATTACATACAAAAATTTTGTGATAAATTTAGAAATCCTTGCCAAGAGCAGAACATACGCCTTCAGCACTAGAAACACCGAACACACGCACAAAAATGTCGATAAGAGCCAAGAGCAGATATTCCGGTAACGATTTTAATTAAAAATTCCTTGTAACGTCTGCCAGCGTGTTCCATTGTGTACTGACTGCGCAACCTTGAACTTTAACTCATTTAAATAATTCATTTAACTGTTGCTTAATTGCGAATCCCTTGGACTACCTCACTGCAAGTTACGTCATTAATGTCTATGGTAGAAACTTCATTTTCCTTTTGCTATTATTTTTAATTTTCACATTTCTCTTTTGTTTCATTATAGACAGAAACGTACGTACACACGCATACAAACATACGCATACCTATATACATATTATAAAATGGAAGCAATGTTAATTTTTTTGTTTCATTTTCATTACGTTTCCATTTGTAATTACAAATTTTTGCCTCTGTACGTGCATGTGACGATGCTTCAGTTTAAGCCAGCAACTCCTTTTCAAAGCAGAAAGTTGTTGGGAATAAGGGTTGGCTCGTTACTGTAGTTCAAGTCGTTTTAACAATTTTACTTTGCTTTGCCTTTCGTTGTGTTTCAGTAGAGTTATTGGTAGGGCATGCGCATTGGTGCATTCAATGATGTAGTTTCCCCTCCTAATAGAAGAGTAGAAAAGAGTAAAATCAAATATTCAATCCAAATATTGTAGTGCATAAAGTGTACGTGTATTAAGTAATGAGAGACGGAGGAAAACTAAAATTAAAGAAGGCAACAGAAGAATTGAAAAGCAGCGCTGCTACTGCGTATGTTAGGAATAAAATACAGTCATAATGGCTGGCTGTTGTTGAAGCTGAAGGATATGCTGATTTTCGACAGCAGCAGTCACAACAGCACCCGAGGGGTTGTTGCAAAAAGAAATATAAAAAAAAAATTTTTTTGCAAAAAAAAACATAAAATAAATAAATAAATGTGAAACAGGGTTAACTGTTGCCGGGACGTAGTGAGGTATAAGAGCACTGCAAACATGTATTCATACGTACTTCGCGTTTTATGGTATATATTCTTTTACTTGCTACTTTTTTAAAATTTCTATACTTTTTCTCATATCCTTTATTTGATTCTTGTTTTTCTTATTTCTGAGTGAAAATTCCAATTTGCATATTTTGATGTGTGTTCGCTTTACAAATTCAACATTCAACATTTCATATTATTTGTAGTGTACAATGTATGATATTTTCTATTGATATGACTCGAGCTCGTCACATATTCCATCCATACTCGTTATCCATACTCGTCATCCATACTCGCTATCCATACTCGTTGTGTTGAGTGTGTGCGTTATTTTAAATGTTCTGATATTTTCCCATAATAGCAAAATTTTACATATTATTTTTATATGGTTTTCAGTTTTTTTTTAGTTTTACGCTCATGGCTAAATCCTTTCGTTCTTTTTAATTTCGGATCTTTTTATTAGAATATTTTCATAGTAGCTGTCGATACACCCACAGAAAATGGATTTATGCCAGCCCAAGCCGCTTTCAGGCACTCATACGCTCCTCACGCTTACTCATTTATGTACAATTGTTTCATTTAAAAATATTTTGCATATTTTTCTTGAAAATATTGTATAGAATATTTTTTTCTCTGCGGAGGAAAATTATAATAAAAAATTGTTACAGGCATCCATATTTTATGCATATTTTTGATTTTTTTCAATTTAAAATAAATTTATTTTTGCATGGAATTTTTATTTGAAATTCATTTTGAAAATATTTTGGTTAGATTGTCTTTAAATAATGTTTTTATTATTTAAAAATATTTTAATCTAAAATATTGACATACATTTTTTTAGTATTCATTATTAAATAGACAGTAGTTAATCCGATATGGTTTTTATTATAAATATTAATAAATAAAAATTAAAATTAGAAGGAAATAACTGATAGTTGTATTTTAGCAATAATTTTTATTATAGTGAAGAAAGAAAAAGTTTTTAAGTAAAATTGGTCTATACACATATAGGTTTTATCAAGTTTTCAAGAGGACGTGGGTTTGGAGTCTATATATTGTACTTGAAATAATAATTACATTAAAAATATTTTATGTCATCAATATCAAGCAATTTTCGTTTAAAAACCGTAAATTATTCAATATATTCAGAGAACGTCTGATAAGAATGCCTAAAACTCTTATATATTATACATATAGCTTAATTTATTCTAATTCCGTTCGCAATAGGACAATTGGCGCTTATATCTATTGGCCCAGGAATACTGAATTCGATCGATTTTAACTTTATTTCTACTACATGTGTGCCGCCTTTTATCAAAACAAATTAAGTGAAATAGTATCGCTATGTTAAACGCAAACCCCAGTTGCTTTATATAAATTTTAAATTACTTAAGCACTTTACTAAACTTTTCAGGTGACTTTTATTTCCTTAGAGATACGGAACAATTGACGTAAATTATGTATATTTTCGTGAATAGTCAATTTAGACGGACTGAACAGCTTAGCACAGAAATCCAAAACCAAAATGTCAATTGCTGAATATTCTAATGATTTAAAAATTGGCTTAAATGGGCGTTATCATTATACATCTTAATTAATTACAAAAATTTAGATAGAAGTTATAACTTAAGGAATATACCTACAGCAAAATCAATAGTTAAGTAATTTATTAAAAACTTGACGTAACTATATATACATAGCATTTAATAAATATATATTAGTACTACTATAGCATTGAGACGATATCACCTAATGTATTTTGCAATTAATTTTCTAAATAAAGAATATTTTTAGGAACTTATAGCTTATTCACACGGAAAAGGTTAATTTGCATCAACTGCTGTTCCGAATTGAGTGATTGTAGTTGTTTAAATTTTTGTTTAAAAAACTTGGATTCTATCAAAGTCAAAGTTAAAGTCAATTATGACGACGAACCTATTGTCTTAATAGAACTATTTTTCAATAGAAAAAGTTTTGAACCGAAAGTGAATGAAAAAAAATTATTTTCATTGATTAAATTTTTGGCTGACAATACTGCTATTTCAGGTATTGCCAAATAGTCAGTACAAATAGTAATACATATACATATTAAATTTAGTGGAGTTACTTATTAATAGCTTTAAGCTGTCTAAATCTGAATATGTCATAATAACATGGATTACCTTAAGCAGCAATTTTAAGCAAAAACGGTTTTCACAAATTGGTTCTGTTCAAATAACTGTGATGTTATATTATAAATACTTTAATCAGATATTGAAAAAGATTTCACTTATTTACTAGTGAACTTATTTTTATTTTAATATATTCTTGAAAAAAAATGTTGTATTGTATTTTCAACAATGCTGTTGCAACATATAATTTACTATTTTGCAATATCTACTTATATGATGTTTGTATGTTGTTGCTGTAAGTTTGTTTATTTTTTTAAATAATAATTGTTTCTTTATTATTGCAAATAATCCTAGCATTTGAATTTCTGCAAATTTGTTGATTCCTCTTCACAATAAGGTGAAATAAGAAAATACAGTCAAAAAGGTGTGAATAAGTGTTCCATTAGATATAATAAATATCTAATATAAATAATAATATCTAGTATAAATAATTCTAAATTATATTTCTACAGAAGTGAACTTGCAACTATTCCAATAAGTAGAAACATTTTAAATTAAATAAGTACACCAATATTTCATACATATCACGAAATCTTTTCCACGTTTCTACAATATAATTAATTTACTAAGTACGCTACCGATTTATGTAAAAGAATTAATTTCTAATAATTAACGGAAAAGTTAATAAAATAAAAATTGTTTTAAAATATTTTTTGGCTATAAAAATTTTAAGTAATTTTTTTTTATTAAAATTTGGGAGGATATAATATAACAATTTGCAGTTATTAGTTCAATAAAATAATAAATCCCAACAAAACTAATTGATAACAATAATAATAGTAACCCTTTATTTGATTCAAGTTTATTCAACTTTCCAACAACCTCAACGACCCCAATCCGGTAAAAAAATAAAAATGTTTAAATGACAACAACTTCCTGCTAAATTGGCGGTCGCAGTTGTTGTTGCATTAATGAAGATTGCGGTTTCTGTTGCCATCAGCGAAAGCATCACCTTGACCTTGAAACCCATATTTAAAATAATTCACTCAGTCTTTACTGAAAAAAAAATCATCAGCATCACAAACGAGTCGTAGTGTAAAAACAGAAGCAACCATTATCTCATCAGGCGCGCCTTCTCATTTATAAATAGCAACAACAACAATAGCAACAACAGCAAAAAGTATATTAACAAGCACAGCAACATTAATAGCAGCCACAACCAACAACACACAAAAAAAAAGCACAATAATAATAAAAAAATGAAAAGGAAATGAAAAAAGTAAATTAAGGACATATCTCATGCTTAAGTAGGATGGCAGGTTCATCAGCTGCAAATGCGCTCATTATCATTTACTCATCTCATTTCGTTTCATTCATTTACTGCTTTCAGGAGTCATGAAGACTCGAGTCAAAGCCAAAAAGCCGCTCTCTTATGAAATTTGCTTATCAACGTGAGTGCAGCGGCAGCAAAGCCAGTAGAAGCAGCGAGCGCGCGTAAATAGTAACACCAAATACCAATGAAAACAAAAACAACACCATAGATTTCAATGATTAAATAGGAACAGAAAAACAAAAACCGAAAAAGAAAAAACGACTATTAATGGAGAATGAAATTATGAAATGAAAGAGCGGGAAAAAGTGGTTAGGAAGGATGCAGAGAACTTTGCAACATGAAAGAACAGAGCAACGAAAAAGGTAAAATTAAAAGCATCAATTTTACTGCAAACTTCGTTAACATTTATGCAATGAACATTAACACAAAAAAGTAAGCACACTACTCCCTCCCACCTGCAACACCCATGGCAAACAACCGAACGCTAATCAACGGAAACAGCGCGCCAAGCATACGGGTATTGAGCAATGCGCTTAATCCTTGTTTAAACATTCAACAGCGTCAGAATGCGTTCATTTCCGTTTTGTAATGAAAGCGAAAAAAAAAACAAAAAGTCATTCCAGGATTTCATGCGAAAAAAAAATATAAAGCACGAGCTGCAAAAATTGTTTTAACTTTGAGCGCCAAAACACATTTGAGCTGCTGCATCAGCATAAATTCATTACCCTTGCTGCTGCTGATAAATACTATGAGTTGGTATGCACTTTTAAAGAGGAGCCCACCTTCGTAATACTGAGAACAATATTGAACAGACGTATAAGTAATTTATAAGGATTAAACTAATAAAATAGAGAAAGTGAAAACTTAAAAAAGAAAATAATGACATCGATTCTTTAATTCAGATTTAAAAATATAGATTTATTGCGTATTTTAGCAATGGTGTTAGTGCTTAAGTTTAATATAAATTTATACATCATTTAAAACATCATTTTCATTTGAAGCTCTATTATTGTTAATATTTCCATACTCCATACTCCACAAAAGTTTTTCACTAGTTTTTATTTTGGGCTATTGCTCTCAACTCGTTAAACCCTTTGCCCGTCTTCTTCGTCTCCAGATCATTGCTGGTTTGCCTCTGCTCCTAGTCCGCTGGGGGTTCCAAGTAAGTGCACCATGCGCGATATCTTTATAAGGCTTACGCAGTGTACGCCCAATCCACCCATACTTTTTTACTTCTTATCTCGCTGTTTACGTTTGTCTGGTGCGTTATTCTCCATAGCTCTTCATTTGAAATCGTTCTTGGCCACCATATGCTTAATATATTGTGCAGGCATCGATTGATAAATGATTGCAACATTCTTTCGATTTCGGAGTTAGCAAGGTTTCCGTCCCATATAGGCTTGAATATATTAAATTATCAGTTAAGTGAGAAAGTTAAGATGAAACTTTATATTATTGCCGGTCCAAATACAGCTGAAATATTTTAATTTTGCATATCATTTCATACATAACACATTGACTGATAAGTCCGTCGGATAAGTCCGTCACTAATGAAAAATAAATTTTAAAAAATGGCGATTATCTGTCAAATTTTCATGATTTCTGAATGATTACTCATTTGTAATTAATGAGTAAAACTACAACATTTTTGTTTGGATTAACAGATAGAATTAAAATCAAAACTGTTTTAGTGATGCTACTTTTTAGGTTTTCAGAACAATGCACACAAGGCAATTTCTTGTCATTGCTTTTTTATGGGAAAAAATACTGAGGCAGCAAAAGCTTGACTTAATATGTTATGTGGTACCTGGACTCTACTCTATCGAGATAAATGATAGAATAGTAGCTTAACATTGAAAAAGTCGACAAAAGCGTTTTGGCAAATTGTAAAGTGAGTTTGCAGGAGACAGTAGCCACCTTAAAGATTCAAAGGTATATGTTGGTTTCATTTGAAAGAACTTTTATCTATGAGAAATATTGATAAAGTTGCATCGTCCATATTTTGAAATGCATGACGTTCGTATTTTGTGGAAATCACGAAACGTCGACCCCATATGAAGAAGAAAAAAGTTCTCTTTTATTAAAACAGGGTCCATCTGTTACAAGTCGTTATCTACCTTGGTCAGATCGCATAATTATACTTTGAATAGCTTTTGCGCCCATATATTGAATTGTTTGAGTAGCATGGACACTATCATATCTAGAATGATGAAGCAGCACTGGAAGTTTTCGGAAGAGAAGTTCTTTATAAGATCTTTGATTTTCTACGAATTGACGGCAATTATTGCATACGAATGGACTACAAGCTGTACGAGCTTTCTCACGGCATTCATGTACGTCATGGATTAACATCCATCGGCTTCACTGGCTTAGACGTGTCGTGTGAATGGATGACGAAAAAAATACATGAATGTCACTGACATCCGGTAACGGGTTGTTATTGTCATTTAAGTAAGCAAGTACACTGGATTTAATTTAAAAAAGCGTATAACATATAGCATATGTTATATAGCATATAACATAGCTGAAAAAAGGATAATTCTTAATTAAAGTTTATATATAAATTATATAAAATTCATATAA
>NC_051846.1:47971199-48045662 GCF_002237135.1 Teleopsis dalmanni
GACCGAAAAGCTTTCGGAAATTCTCATTTAAAATTCGCGCGCTGTATATTTTCCGATATTTTAAGTTTATGTAGTTTGGCAGCACTGTCCTTAATTACTATGCCAAAAATGAGCGCGATCTGTCAGACAGTTCGTTTACGGCAGCTGTTGAAACCAGTTCACCTCAGTAGGGCGTTGCGAAAAAAACAATGGAAAAAAATATTGAACAAAGAGTTTGCATCAAATTTTGTGTTTCGAACGAAATTTCGTGTGCAGAATCGTTGCGAATGCTACAAAAGGCTTATGGGGAATCAGTTTTATCGAAAACTCAAGTTTATGAGTGGTACAAAGCCTTCCAGGACGGTCGTACGACCGTCGAAGACATTTCGCAACGCACTACTGAGGTGAACTGGTTTCAACAGCTGCCGTAAACGAACTGTCTGACAGATCGAGCTCATTTTTGGCATAGTAATTAAGGACAGTGCTGCCAAACTACATAAACTTAAAATATCGAAAAATATACAGCGCGCGAATTTTAAATGAGAATTTTCCGAAAACTTTTCAGTCTTAATGTATATAGTTTTTTACTTTGATATTTTTAGAAGTGAAGTATATACACATAAAGGGAACTGAAAAAAAGTTGGACTGAATGATTGACTCTACTGCAATCATTTTTAGATTGATGTGTCCAAGAAATTTCAATCATATTTTGAATTGCTAAGTTTGTTCTTAATGAGTCTTATTTAAAATTATTATTCTTTATGTATTGTAAATAAACTTTATAAGATTATTAACTTGCAACATAGACTAATAAACTCATATATGTAAATAAAACAAACGTTTTTATTAAAAGTTTTTCTTTTTTATTTATTGAATAAAATACTTTTTTAAATATACAGACCATTCAATTCTTTCCAATTGCTGTTTTAAACTAATATGCTGACGATCTGATACATTAAGTTACCTAATGAATAATAATAATACTTAATGAATAATTATTAAAATTATTAATAATAATTATCAACTAATAATTAAGTGATTAATAATTAATAATTGGAAAATAAAGCTCTTGTGAAAGTATATACGTCTTAATATGATTCGTGAGCTAATGACAACCTTTTTTTAGTTTTCATTCGTATTTGTTATTTATTTTAGTCGTATTTGAAAGACTGTTGTTGCTCGAAAAAAATGGAAAAAATAAACGCATCCCCGCCCTATTTATCAGTTGCATTTTGTGTAGTATTAAAAAATAAAATAAATGAGTTCAAAATTTCAAGTTCAAAATTTATAATCTGTTTATATATTCCAATCAATGTATCTGATTCAGCTCCAATATATTATAGTTTTTTTTCCAGTTTTGGGTTCTCCATGACAGATTTATTTTAAAAATTTCCCAAAAATTAATTATAAATGAGGTAGGTCACATAAAATAGCAAATGGTAAAAATATAATAAAAATTTATCCAATTTGGGTACTCCAAAAATACTGTGTATTAATTTTGTAGTATTATTTGTAATATCTGAAGCGCTTGGATCAATTATATTAGAATTTGGAGACCTTGAAGCAATTGCGAATTAAAAGGTAATAAAGTACATCCAGTCCATTATTTTTGCAGTTGGGTAAACTATTAAACATTGAAAATTATTTCATTAGTATTTGTAATTAAAATTAGACGTATATACGAATTGTTACTTACTTGCCAAAACATAAATAGGTTTTAGTAACATAGTCGTCAAGTTTGTACAGCTAATTTTGAAGCTTTGGCATCTCAGTAAAAGTTCTTTAAAAAAGGCAACCTAAGATGTCAGTCAAGCCTATTTCGTCCATTTACTTGATCACTTGAATAAATTACTAATTAGTAATCAAAAACTTTTGGACTATAAAAAATAACTGATTTTAAATTATTGAAGTACCTTTATTAGGAGCAAGTTTTTGCAACGCCATTTACTAACTCAACAAACATTTCGCTTGGACACAGTCTATGTCTTGAACGTGTGAGAACTGGGGTTGCACGAGAAATGCCTGTGAACTTGACATTCTTGTTACATTTTCTATTGGGTTTATGTGACGAAGAATTCTTTCGTAGACGCATATAACTTTGCGGTTTTCCAACATACATAGATTTCTTTCTGTTTTTTCCCGATCCCTTTTTATATTTTAATTCGGTCTTGCGCTTACGTTGACGTTTATTCTTAGTCTCGTACTTCTGTTTGCCTCGTAGAGCTTTTTGATTAGAATTTTTTTGCGAACTTTCTTCAGTAACTGGCTGAACTAAATCTAGTAGTGGTTCTATAATCATGTTTTTTAAGGTTCTCAAGAACTCCATTGCTGCGATAAACGAAATCTGACTAATTTCGCGATGTGTGTTAAGTATGATGAATACAAAATCAACAGTGGTTTACTTATAATTTGGCAATTCAAATATTTAAATATCCAGCGTCAATCAAAATTTACAAATTTCAAGTAAAGGATTTAGCTGAATACTTCAAATTATGGCTTCAGCGTTTCAAATAGTGCACACAAGAATTCATGTATTCCGTTTTACTTGATAAATATACAAAAAAAAATTTCAAGTCTTATGTAATCCCTTAAATTCTTAACACACACAAAATAAAAAAAAAATTATATGACAACTTTTAAATTTAAAACTTAAGGTAAGACAATTTTAAACTTCAAAACTGTAAGATTGCTATGATATTGTACAGTTTCATATACATATAATAATGTAGTGTTCTAATATAACACATTAAGTGATTTTGTTAGGGCCATGTTATGCAGAGTGTCTCGGGCACGGAAAATTCGCTCTTTCGGGCTATGCCGAAAATGCCAGCTCTCATGCCGACATTTGTACTCATGCCGTGCCCGAGACATTCTGCATAACATGGCTCTTAATGAACTTTCACAGCAAATGATTAAAAAACCCCAAGTTCGAACATACAAAACTAAGTAAGGCTTTGAGGCATTTGGCTAATGAACACTGACTCTGAACTTCAAATTTGGCAGGGCACCCTGGGTACTTATGATGGGTATATGGCAATACTCGTAACAGATGTGTGGTCAGCCAAAAATTCAGTTAAGTAAAATATATCTTTGCTGTTCTAATTCAGTACTTTTCAAAACCTTTCTGATAAATATTTATAAAAATATAACTTTAAGTTGTGGACTTAAATTTAAATATCTTGTTGAAGTTAAAAACGAAATTTTTTATTAGTCTTTCATGGGACTTCAGGATTGTAGGCATTTAGATTAAATATCAGCATTACTAATAGTAATCATAATTTAAGTCCTTATCGTAAGTCAGAAGTATGTGAAGTATTGCCATAGTAAAATTTAAATGTATGAAATTAAACAATACTTAATGAAACCATACGAAAATGTTTTACTCGTTTTTGAATAATGTATTTTTAATATTTCTACTTACCTCAAAAAGATCCTTTAACTTCGATAAGCGATATCAGTTTCAGGGAAAATTAAAAATCCTTCCCTTATTTTTCCAAGCTCTGATTTCTGTTATTTTAGTGAGGTCTGCTTGTTTATGACAAACAAGATACAAACAACAAATTTACCAAAAAAAATTTATAATTTGCATACGAAACAGATGACTGTTATGATGAAACTATACTCGATAAAAATGTTGAAACAAAAAAAATTTACTGTAATAAAAAAAAAGTAATTTTTTATTTAACAGCAAAAAAGTTTTAAACTCAATATTAATAAAAAAAATTTCAGTAATATTTGGCAGATAAAAAAAAGCATTGAAAAATAGAAAAAATTTTATAACACTAGTATGCTAAAAATTTCACAGTGATAAGTTGAGTGCCATTGGCTTTGATTAATATTCCTCGTAATTTTAAAAACAAAAAAGTGCATATTTGCTGTTCAAAAACGGAGGAATCTGCATGTAACCTATTTTGTACATTTTGTCAGGATTACGGCTCAGCGGTTTTGTTTCAATAAATGAGGGATTAATATCTTTGTAAAAAAGGATTCAATATCCGTTTTTTTTCTCAACGTGATATTTTATTCGCACCGAACGGAGTCCGATGGTCGATGATTGAAATGCGTGAAAGTAAAAAGGAAATTTTAGATACGTAAATAAATGCAAATTAGTTTAGTGTTCGGTATGAATTACACCCTTTTATTGAGTTAAATGAAAAGTTGATACTTTTTTTTAACTGAACTTATTTAAAGCAGAAGCACGTAATTTCTATTAATTTAGTTAATCACCTGTACCTAATATTATTAGAATTATATTCCCAGAACGACTTAATTGAATAAAGCAAATTCTATTTTGCTACTTGGAACAGTTAACATGCTTCCAAAATATTTTTGGTATGTGAATAAATAAATTTGTGCTAGTATTTATTTAAAATATGTGAATAATTATTACTTAAATATTCGTGAAATATATAAGGGACCACCAGATTTAATCTTTTTCAGGAATTTATTCTGTATGACGTAGTTTTAATGCACCGTATTATCTGTGCGGTTAACAAATATCTAGATGGATTAAATAAAAATTAAATCAAAGCCAAAAAGGAACTAGAAACTAATGTTTCTGATAGAAACTTATTTTAAACCGTTATTCAATTAAAAATTTATGAATTAATTAAATTAGTTAATTAAATTTTAACAATTAAAGATAAAAACTTTGTTGCTGTAATTTACTACTGTTCAAAAACCTTTCTGTTTAATAAAATTAATTGATTCATAGCACAGTAAACACCATAAAAATATGTAGTACTACAATAATAATTATGTATAATAATAACATATACATATAATTTTTTTTTATTTATTATCGGAAAATGAAAGTATGAAGTGAAGAACCTAATTTATTTGTTTAGATAAGAGTTTTAATTTATAATATATACTTGTCGTATTTATTCTTACGAAGTAACGCATTTTTTTCACTCAGAATTATTATTATATTCTGATGCGCAGGTTATTGTTTCTAAATTAGTGGTCAAATGGAATAAATTTACGATTATAGTGTAATAAAAATTACAATCATTGTAATAATTAATAATACTCATACACAATTTAATACATTTTCTCTGAAATGTTTTAATGTATATAAAATTGTAGTATATATATTTAATTTATTATTAGATAAAGTTACATATTTTTTATATGAGTTACATCTGCTTTCAATTGTATTTTTACGTATATTTACTTCAAATGTTTTTTTAATTTATATAATATATTAAGTTATAAGTGAAAACTGCACCAGTTCTTTTTTGATTTTCATTATTTATTTACATTGATTTCAAGGAAGCTATATTATTTCAATAAACCATAAAATATGCCAACTCATTCCTTAATAATTATTATTCTAATTATTATTAACATGCTAATTTACATATGAGTGACACGACAGGACATTTGCTTCCTGTCACCCTGGGACTACATACACAAAGCACTTCTAACACCAGTCTTATTAAATTCTAGTAGAAAAAAGAAAAGCGAAAGTAAGGAAAGAAGTAGAAGAAGGAAGTTGATGAATGTCTCTTTGTGTATTTGTTTTATAAATCTATTTTTATGATTTATATTTTGTATGAATAAATCGTATTAAGTGTCAAACCCTCGTTTTCGAAATACATTACTGATCTATTATAGACGATGTCTTATGTTTCTGTTCATTTAACTTATGCATTCAGCAGGAATTTTTTAAGGCGTGTGTACTTCATTCTGCATTACAAAAAAGGATAATAAATAAATACAGTTGCGTATAGAATTTTTTGTTAGCCTTAAAAAATTTGTTATTCTTTAAACTATTCTTTCGAGGAATACAAAATTCCTTTATGGAACTTTTTTTCAGATTTTATTGCAGCAAGGTGTGTTCAAGACTATTAAATTATAAAATTTTATGGCGTCATCGTGAGAATTTAAAATTTTTTATACGATACTCATTAGCATATTAAGCAACATCTGCAGTATATTTCTTACTAATGTATTCAATAAAATTGAGATTTTTTAATTTGTGTTTAATATTTTCTGTATCTTCTTTTGCACATCACACATCAACACTTTTTATTTGCTGATTCACACTCAGCTCAACAAGTTAATCCATGTTTTCGCAACCTACGTTTAAATTAATTGCCAATAATTTCCAATTAAGTGTGACTGATCCGATACTTATTGTGTAGTCATTGTTATCCTTTTGCTCGGTAGAGGGGTGTTTGGCAAATTTCCATACAGTTCAATTCATACAATAGGAATTTTCACTTTTTATCCTTATTGATTATTGTTGTCTATATTTTGTTATCGTCTATGTTCAATAGTTTTTTTGTCACTCACCTTTGTGAGGTTGTTTTCATCCCTATATCAAAGATTGAGGACCGCCAAATTTGCCAATTCGGAATGAATTGTTTGCAAATCAACGTTTTGTTAATAAAGTGTCACTGCGTGTGCTGATTTGTAATCGCTGATGAGGTTAATTTTTATTGTTTGCGTATTGACTTTGATTGTTTTTTTATTTGTTTGCCATTTATGAAGAAAACAATTACTGATTGAAAATCAAGAATAGAGGAGAAAGTCGTAATTATACTGGGTGTTGACAAAGAAAGTCACAACAATTTGCAACCCCTTGCAAAATTTTATAAATGCCTTTTGTTGTGGGTACGACATGCTTTTACTTTTCGTCCTCGATTATTTGCAAGTAGTAATTTTTACTAAGAGAATCCTGATTATGCGGATAATTCATATTTTTCGTGTTAAAAAAGAAACTATCAAGAAATTTTTTTCCCTTATGGAATAAACATTTTACTTATATTATTACATTATTATCAGTTGTACATTTCACGAGTTGTGATTAAAAACTAAAGAAATTTTAGCGTTCTTTGAGAAATATTAATTAAAATTCAATTTTCATCCGAAAGTAGTCTTTCTTTGGTATTATGTGGTTTCTGATTTGAGGAACTGTTGGGTAATTGTTAGAGGTAAGTTCTCAATTCTCATCCCAAAGTAGTCTTCCTTTGATATTATGCACTTGTGCCACCGTAGTTTTTATTTTGAGGAACTGTTTGATAATTGTTGGAGGTAAGTTCTCAATTTTCTCTAGAATTTCTTCTTTGTTTGTTTATTATTGAAAACAGATATAAGCGAATATATATTTTAAGTGGTTTGATAATACTTATTCATAATTGTTGCGTTATATTTGCAAGTTATCTTGGCTGGTCTTATAAAATAAAATTTTAATATGAAATAGAGTGGCATCATTGTTTTAAAATTTATTTTGATTTTTAATTAAGTTAAATAATTTAAATCTAATTTAAATTAATAATTATGAAATTTATGATTACGATTTGTAAACCTATCGTAATCAATCATTTAATCAGTATGCCCTGTTAATACACTTTTAGTGCAATTTTTATTTTCGATTATTAACAATTTTCATTTTTTATTGTTAAGTCTCTATGAGAAGTTTTATTGCTTTGTTTGATTTAAGTGAAAGAACCATAAGATCATGTCCTTTCTTTAAAGAAATTGTCGATGAACGTTGTTTATTGTGCCATTGTAACTGCAATGCACGGTATTAATTTTGTTAAATCAATGGTTTTAATATAGAAAATATATAATGGATCCACTGAAAAAATAGAAACCTTAATTTTTAAAAGCATCCACGTTAAGTGCAACAATTTGAATTACTATATTTAAATGCTGATATGTAAAGAAATTGGGTACACAACACGAAAATTTGGGCACCATGATTATTTAAAAGCCGATATATTGAACGTTGAAAAAGGATTAGTTCATTGCTTCTCAAATAGCAAATAAAAAAGTATTTTTCGTTGTGTAGTTATTGGTTACGAAAACGGATATATTACAATATTTCAAAGTGTAAGTCACTGCATGTTGATCATAGTGACATTTGTTTTTCTTATCAACACAATCTTCCCATTTGAACCTAAAGATGGGATGTACCTTAAGCTGCTAAAACAAAATTAGAGTATATCAATATCGTAATATACTGTAATTGTAACCAAATGCAAGTTACGTCTTTAAGGTAGGGTCGATTGTATACTTTGGTAAAAATGCCAAAGTATACAAATAATAAAGTATTCCCTGAATATAATAATAATCTTGTTCACATTAAATAGCATATTAATTTATTAGTTACTGGATTTAAACTATATAGAATACTTTACATAGTTTTTGCAGTTCAGTAACTTAGGGAATTGCTGAGTAATATGAGGTTATCTTACAAAGAGTATTGATATCGAAATTATATATTTAGTACGTGACAAACATTTATGTTATGTTATACTTCAACTTTGCAATTAAATTACTAATAAATATATTATTTGTGCAATACTTCAAATTTAAATATTAAACAGGAATTTTATGATATATTAACCCTATATAGAAAGTAGAGTGATAAGAAAACAAGAATATTAAAATAAGAAATATTTCATTTATTTAAATTCACATTTAAAAACTTCTTGACTACCCAACAGATCTCTATTCGATAATAGATTACTTGTTATGTAGATATTAATACTTAATTAAATTATTTAAATAATTGAAGTGTTAATAATTTTAGAGAAAGTCGAAGGCACTTGTTTTATTACTTAAGATGTGACTTAAATTACATTTCTCGTAAATTATGGAAATATTCATGTCCTTTTAATTTAACAAATGATTATCAATCATCAGCAATTCACATCGCTGAAAAAATTCCATTGAATTGAGTTTTGATTTGCAAAGAACTTTGATTAAAATCGTAGGTAGATAGGCAGTCAAGCAGTAATAACTTCATTCAATCAATACAGAAATCAGAATATTTCAAGCCTCTGTTGATTAGAGGAAAGTTTTTTTCATTACTACTACCTTTTAAATGAAAAAGGAACGTTAATTTGAACAAAATGAGAAAATAAATAAAAAATATATTTTCAATCAATTCCCTTATGAACAATTGGAGTTGCAAATTATTTTCTAATGAAGTATATACGATAGATACGAATACATACGAACATCGGATGGAAAATTTAATAGTTTTTAAATAAAAAGTAAAAGTATTTAATTAATGTGCAACAATAATTATATTTAATAATATTTAATTGATATTAAATATTAAAGAAAAAGTGTACCAGATTATCATAAATATCATTATCATACCACATGAAAGTATTACTATATTATAATTGAAAATTATTATAAATTACTTCGTTATTATAGACTAAAGTACATGTAACTCTATCAGATATGTGGTTAATATATTTTTAAAAATATTAAAATAATATATAAATGAAATAAATTTTTTGTAAAATTGAGAAAAGAAAACACCGCGAAAGTTCAAGATACGGATTAGAAAGGTTATTAATAAAAAATAAGTAATTATATTATATACTATATTGCATTATTTATTAATATATTAAGCTATGATTTTAGTATTTTTTACTTCATTTTTTATTTTTGTAAGTTTTCTTGCAGTTCAAATATAACTTCCACCACAATAACTTTTCATTTAAATATATTGAATATCTTAACAAAAGGAACTAAACACAAAAAATATAATAAAAAATATTCATTGTATAATAAATAATAAGAGTAAAAAATTCTTTCATAATGGAATTTCAATTTGACCCACGTGGATATGAATGCCAAGAAAAATATTTCTGCTGTTCTTTGCCCAATCCATGTGTCCGCAACAGCATAAGCCCACCTATTTTATGCTTATTTTATTAAAAATGAAAAATGAGAAAAACCTACCAAAAATATATGCAAAAAATTGTGTTCAAAACAATTTTCTTCATAGCCAGCGACTTACGCCTCACGAAATTGGTTTCGAAGAAAATGTATTCCCTATGAGAAATAATACCAAATTCGAAAGCATTCCGATGCCAAAATTTTGGATATGCATTAGTGACATTGAAAATACCGCTACTGGTATAGAAAATATATTATTAATAAGTTTGTTTAAGTATAAAATGAAACTATTGTATTTGTAATCGTTAACATCAAAGAGTAATTATTTTGATTTATATTTTTCTATTTTATATCTACTAAAAGTATATTTAACAGTATACTAATCAGTTTACTACATGATTGCGTGTTTGGGGATACGATTACCATATTAGTAATATAGATTTATATTATAAGATATAATATAAATATAATATAATCTTCACAAATTGGTCCAATAATGAAACTATGTATAAAGGCCAATTTTAATATGAACACAAGTTTTGATTTAATATTAAATTAATATTCATTCAATTGATTTTAAGTGACATTTTTTTACTCAAAATTAATACTTAATTGACATTTATCTTAAGCGTATGTTGTTAGTTTGACTCTAACAATATTTAGCATTAAATGTTAATAGTTTTTGAAATTAATTATATATTATAAAAATTATTTCAGAATTAATTACACTATTAATAGTACGGATCTGAGCTATTGAGCTCTATCTCCATACATAAATCGATGTTAAAATGTCGTCTACAGTTTCCGTTAACTTTACCGTCTAATATAGTTTAAAAAAGTGGTGAGAAAATAATACCGTTTGAAAACCCATTTGCAGTTGAAGCAATTTCTTGAAATATTTTATGTTGCAACCAATCCTTTAAAGTTTAATTTATAAATAAGGTTTGAGGATATCATAGGAAATATTAAAATTATAGATATAAGAGGGTCTTCTGGGTGCATATTTAATAGAATGGTTATGAAATATAAAATAAATCAGTTGATTGCTATAAATGTGGATTGCTATAAACTGCCACTAAATTGTGGTACCAGTAGTGTGAAATATCTTTATATATATTCTTTTGATTGACCATCATGTTACTTATAATTTATGTTCTTATATTCATGTTAAAGTTAGTTATGCGACACATAAACTCTGCTATGACGTAAATACCACACTCAAAAAAAAATTTCAGTCAAAGAATTATTTTAAAAACATTATTCAAATTTATTTTGTTGCTTAAAATGGCATTGTAATTGAATGTGTTAGGAATCTATGGTATTCAAACTTTTAGATAATTTTTGCAGGAGACCTTTGTTTTCTCAAAAAATATTTTCTAATCATCTTTTGTCAATAATTTATGTTTTAAATACTTATTGATAAGGAATGATTCTTCAATCTTTCATCGTTTTCTAGTCATCACCATTTGAAGAAACCTACTTACATTGTTTTTCTGACAATGACGGATAAATTTGTTCATCATCACCAACACACCCTACCATATTAAAAGACAAATTAAGGTAACATAGGAACATTTATTCAACAATTCTAAGATGCGGTCAATAATACCATGTAAATATATTTAATTTCGACTGCGTTACATCCAAACATATTTCGCATTTGAAAATATACAAGAAACTGACAATTTTGCATTAAAAATTTTGGTATATCAAATTCTCGTCAACTGTTTTCCATCAACCACCTCTTAGAGTACTTAACTTTAACGTTAATAGATAACTACTATTAAATAATTTACTGTTACTTAACAATATTCCTTAAAACTATATTTGAGCAGTTACCTTCAGCAATTCCATTCACCAGTTGAAACAACTGCTCACTGGGGTTGTTCTTGTATCTAGATCTTGTAAGTAGTGGTCCTTGCTGAACGCTTCGAATTGAGTCGAATTGAGTTAGTTTTTTTGATAATCTTCCTGCTGATCGGTTTCTACACACTCGGCTATTTTTGTTTTGGTTTTGAATTTTGTTTTTAAATTTGCGTTTTCTATTATTTTTGAAATAGCCTAAATATACAACATTGGCAACCATAGCTCCACAGATTTTCTTGCAAGCATTGAATAAACGAGTTAAAGCCATATTTACTAACTAAAGCAGGGACGTAGGATAACTTTGTTAGAATTACTGAAAAGAGTTATTCTAGGAAAAATAAAAGATCTTAAAGAAAGAGATATATATATCATTATACTTACGAAACCAATCCTTAAATAAAAGTTTTGAATGGAAGGACTCGATTTTGTGAGTTAAATGGCAGGGTAGTCTAAAAACATATAAAATATTGTTGACTTTAATATACAATATAATCTTTAAAATTTAAAGCTATTTTAATTGTAAGAAATATGTAATATTTTTATAAAGAATGAATTTTAATATAAATAATATTTTGTGTTTTTTTACGAATTAATCTTAGATTAAATTCTTAACTAGTATTGATGTTTTGTTTTGTTATATTGTGCAATAGAACATCTTTTATTAAAATAAATTTTGCTCCTTATGTAAAACAATATGTTCCGACGCAAAATGTAGAGTTTCTGGGTAACCAAAAAGTTGAATACGAAAGCAATTTTCGTATCCTGCATGTATAATTTCCTTGTCTGTCTCCACAAATAACAATCAAAATTGTGGTGCGGCCAAATTGCATAAATATGAATAAACTTGGAAGCGAATACAAACATTAATGCGAAAAGTATAAGTTTTTGGGATTTTCTTATCAAATTTAAATAAAAAATTTTTGCAGAATGAAATGCGAACTTTTTTATAAATTTATAATATTCTAGAGTATATCAATATATAACCATATGTATTTTGAGTTTATATTATTATATGAAACTTGTAAGAGTTTTTATATTTCATTGCTAAGGCTAAAAATTTAGAGAGGTTTTATCAGATAAAAAATTTAAAAGAAACAATGGGAAAATTTAGGCAGGGCCAAGAAAATAGAAAAGAATCTTGATTAAATTTGCTTGAGAAAACAATGTATCCATAATGAATATTGCGTATTTTTATCATACAAAAAGGCTTTCTATATGGGTAAACTACAAAACAAATCTCAATTTGTCTCTCTAACCTTTGCTGATTTGTAGTATTTAGGGATTTGACGTTTTGACTGCTCAACTGTCATATTTGACTTCCCTTCCGATTAAAGGTTTTTAAGGTGAGTCAAATTTGTCGTAATAGATGACACAAGTGCAGTTTCCACCATTTAGTACTGCTGGTGTATAACTGGTAGTGAGTGAGTTTCACTTACGGCACTCGACTGGAGATGTAAAGCTGGTGCCACGGTGGTTATGGCAAGCATTTGGTTCCCTTAAGCGAGTGTCGTGGTAACTGAGATTAAGAATCTTATAAACAGTCAATAACTTTTTCCAACTGCGTGCTGTGAACAGCAGAAATATTAAATAGGTTACGTTTCCCATAAAGCAGTAAGCTATATCCAAATATAAAGCTTCAATGGAACTCCTTGGCATTCCAATGGAACGTTTATTAGTGCATTACACTGATACATTGGTTAAAAACACCGTGGTGTAAAGCCAACCCAGATGGGAATCTGGACTATATCACATTCGTCTTAACGAAAGTCATTTAGCTGTCAGATCTTTGATGATTTAGTTAACCAGTGGATTTTATGATTTTTGAATTTCAAAGAATATGATACAATGATGAGACTTATTTTAGAATATACCATATATATTTATAAACATACACATACGTGCCTTTACGAAACGTCCTTTACATTTAGTTCAAATCACGTTTGCAAAGTTTTCACTGAAAATTTTATTTCTATTTATTTGAATGCATGCGAGATAACTGAAAAAAAAAGAATGTTAAAAAATTACCAAAAATCAAACAAAAACTATAATTCTAATACTTTTTAATAGTTTTCAATAAACTTAAGTATATATAACTAAATCTGTGACATATACTCAATAGAGATAATAGCGTAAACAATCTCTATTAGAATATTTTCTTTGAACTGTCAATTAGATAATGTACATATATATAATTTTTAAAATTAATTTGACATTAAAGTAAAAGCTTAGATAGCTTAGATAGATTATTTCAACAGAACGTTTACTTACCAATTACTTGTGACCATTCATCATATGACAGACCGTTATGTGATCAATTTTTAAGCTCAGGCCACGACCAAAGGTATGTTATAAGAAAGTCATATCTGGATTGTCAATTTCGTACTTTTGCTACTAGTTTAGTAGCAAAAGTACTAAAAGTAGTAGAAGTTTGTATTTCTGTGAATGTGCTTACGTATCTATACAAAAATGCCTATATTTACTAGTAATGTGCAAAAATTTTGACATTTATTAGTGAGCAACACTATCCCCTGTTCCCCTGTAAAGGAATACCTTGACACTATCCCCTGATCTCCTGTGAAGGAATACCTTAACGGCGATCTCCAGGATTTTCAGCTGAGAATGTGTGTACTTTCTAGTTTGAAGATATGTATAACTCAATGAGTCGTGCATGAGTCGGGAATGCAAATGGTACGGGTGATTTGTATTTTTAGAAGATTTTCCTTTCAGGTTCGATACCCAAAAAAGAAAAAAAAACACTAAACACTATTTTGATCAACTTGACGAGGCTTTCCTTATAAATTTTTTAATTTACTTTGAAAAGAAAAAGAATTTTATATGTGAAGTAACCAGGTCTGTATAATATGGCCATAGGATACACTTTAACAAAACAAAATCCTTTTACATATACTTTATATACAATAGAGTCCGATAACTTTTGTTACACAAAATCAGAGTAAAATTGATGGAATTCATGCATAAAAAAAATTAATTGAAACTTAGAAGTAATTGGATGTATTGGATGTTAAAGTTCTAACAATACTGTAAAGTTCCAAACATTACAAAAAGTAAATCTAAAATATTCCGCCAATGCTTCTAAGATTTGCTTACTTTTGTAATAATAGAATGTTTGTCTAAGCTATAAAAAAATGGAATTTATTCGGTATTAATTAATAAAATACACAAACAAATGTTAATTGTTAGAGACCTTAGAGACCTAAGGCTGGAGTTTGCAAATCGATTATGCCAGCGCTTGACCTAAACCATCGTATATGTTTTACAGGTTGTTTAAGTTGTAGCTTTCAATTGTATCAATTGTATATCTAATTCCTGCACAATAATGGCTATCGAAGATATCGTAGATAATAAAACATACTTGGTGACAGATCATTCTCAAATCTGCAATGATAGTGTTGTATAATAGTACCAAGTTATTGCAAAATTCATTTGACGATTGATTTTAAACGCACATTCTGTTTGTATTATCCTTCAAATACCTGATGAAGTAAAATGGATTAGTACGTTGTTATTAACCTTTATTAGCAAGTTTAGTGATTTAATTTGGCAAAATCAAAGTTAAGGCCCTGGCGACATTCTTGCCGGGTTTGACTGCCAGTTCGCAATGTAAACTTGAACTATGAAAACACCAAAGTGCTGTTATAAAGCATTTTAATACATTGTATACATATAAACCTATACTTGTATGTACAATATGTATGTGGATTTATATTACTTTTCATACATAATATTGTATTTACATTATGAATAATTATCTGATTTGCCAGTTCAGCCTTCATATATTTCATATTAAATATTATTCTTGATGTAAATATTAGACTAAAATTGAAACAAAATTTTCTCTCTTATTTCTTATTCAAAGATGGTTAAGCTATTAATGCATAGTACACATATTAATGAATATCATACTAATATAACCAAAAAGTTCGTGATTGGGAATAATAAAAATTTATATATACATAAAATCAAAGAAATTTATCTGATGTTTTCAAAACTGTAATTGTGAGTGAATATTTTCTCACATAATGGAAGCTCACGAAATGCACAAAATATGATACAAAGCGTTCGCCCACCCCAAAGCGGTAATTGTTCCCGAGTGTGTGTAAAGGTAGTAAACATTGGAAGACCCACACAATGAAGCTAACGATGACAACAAGCACATTTTTTCCACAACAACAACGAACACACTTTAGCATTCACTGCAAAAAAAAAAGAAATTGCCTGTACAATCAGCCCACGACCTGCTACCCAGAAACAAGCCATTGCCACCCCCGAAAATATGAAAAAAAATAGAAAGAAAAAAGAGAGTACAACAACTACACTGAAATAAAAACAAACATGGTAGCGCGGAAGTCAGTTTGCAACCATTTTCCAATGATGGATTTTAAAAATTTTAATGGTTCCTCGCGGATGAGCAACTTTTAAGGCTTGTTTGAGTGTGACTGAGACTGAGACTGAGAAGGCGACTTCGATAACTAAAAAATTTCCGAGGAAGTATGTGAATGTCTGTGCGTATGTTACTGTGGTATACTGTGGGTGGTGTCGGGTGCTCGCACTTTTTTCCTTACTTTTACATCATCGATCGTCGGCCATTGAGGGTAAAAAAATTGTATTAAAATGTCTAAAAAAATTTCGTAAGGTTGCTGTTCCAGTGTTTGCAAGTTTGTCTGTGCTCCGCATTGAGGGTTGGAATCGATATTTCGAATATTTCGTTAGTAAAATATAATCTAATATTAAGGTAAAATTTTGAGTTGTTTGCTGGTGGGAGACGGTGACTAGGTGTGGGCTTAGTTGGGCGCACGTACAAAAAGATTAGGCTATTGCCACTGTTGTGTTGGATATTTACAAATGATAATTTTAAATGGCTTCCGCGCATTTGTTTGTTTTGCCATATTTGATTTTCATAAAATAACAAATTTTTAATTTTATTGTAACCTTGCAAACCAAATTTAATTTCCTAGCAACTTTTTGATTTTTCACCCTACCTTAGTCCCATCGCCTTCAGGCTTGCCTCTTCGGTCCTATTTTCAACTTTAACTTGGGTTTTTCTGTTCACGTTGAAGTTGTTGTTGGATTGTACTGTTGTGTACTGTTTAATTCGTTGCATATGCCAGACATTTACTTCAGCTTAAGGCACTGATAAAGTCCTTTACTGATATTTAAATGCTAATTGCTTTTTAATTCCGTAATTTCTTAACGAAAAATATTGTAGACAGCGTTGCTTTAATGCGGATTATTTTTACAAGCTAATTTCTTATGTAAATTCTATGTTGAGTCCATTCCTTGTTTTGATTCTATAATCCTTGCAAAAATTGTAATTTTAAGGCGTTTGCTATTGAACAGCGGGAAGAACAATAATTAAACTGTAATTACATTTTGAATTATGTATGAACTTAACTTTTAAGTAAGTAAAGAAAGCAGCTTATGGTTTGAAAATTTATTTTTTAAATAATAGCTTTAAGAAAATTATTTTTCGGAAAAGAAAATTATTTTATTATAAGTTTGATAGGTATGTATTATTATTAAAATTATTGTCGTATAATCGCCAAACAGCCATTACTGCGGCTAGAAGAGTCCTATTGTACCAATTTCGCTATTGATTACAAAAAGCCCTTTAGAGCTTTACATACAAAGTCCAAAATTAGATCTAGAAAAGATCTCTTAAATTGTTCTGGTGACAGAAATTCCATACGAAAGCTGGACAGTCACAAAGAATATGCATAGTAGTTTCCTCATATTCCTCAGATTATGTATCAAATAATCTGCATTCCGAATTAACAAATTATCGTAGTTTATGATGGTGATATTTCAGACCATAATGACCTGTAATGAAATTCGTTACCAATGTTTTGTTTTTTCTATGTCATGGGAAGTCTTCTCAGTACACCAGCCGTATATAATTCTTCCTCTCTTGAATTATTCGTTTTCTACTGGCTCAGTTTAGCTCACAAAAGAGTAGATGGTCTGTAAAAGCAGTTTTTGATGCAGTTCTGGTAAGCTTATCAGCTTGTTCATTTCACAAAACTCCCATGCGATTCGGAACCCAGTAAATACTTATTTCGCGCTGCATGTAACTGTTGAAACTCGTAACCTGTTTCGAAAGTCCAAGAAGACAGAGATTCCAGGTCACTGGCTGTCAGAGTAAATAACAGTTCTCGAGCCAGATGGTTTTTTAATGATATTGGATCTTATGCATAAGTTGATTGCATGGATTTCAACTTGGAAGGCACTCGGGCTTTTCCCCTTGCCTCCGAAATTCTGGTGTTGGGTCCATATACACTACCCCCAGTGCTTCCATTCATTTTTGATCCATCTGAGTACCAAACCAAACTTTTTGGGTTAACCTGTTTGCCTTCATTTTCCCGTGTTGAACGTGATGGTGGGTGTTTCTCAAATTTTCTGCAAAAGCGATAGAGTTTTGTTTTGTAGTCTTCATCGCACTGAGCTATATTGTGTGCTCCAATACGTGATACTAATGTAATTCGTATGTAAATGTGATTCTTATTTATTTTCACTTCAACTTGTTCTTTTTTTCCAATTTATCTCTTTACTTAATGAGTATAAATACTTTAAGTTTTTTTTATTTACAGTTGTTTATAAATAAGTTATTTATAATAATAAAGTTATTATTTATAATAATAAGTTATTTTTCAAATACAACACTTCACTCAGTAAGACAAACCTATATGATTTGTGGACAAATGATACTTGTCAAAATTTTAAAACATTTGGATAAAACTAATTATACGCTGTGAATAATGAATTCTCTTCGAGTTTAATGGATTTGCATTATATTGTAAGATGCCACACAGTGTTGCAAAACTAAAATTACAAATTCCAAATTCAGTTTATTTCTGAACCAATATAGACATTCAATATAGTACATGTATTTAGTACATCCAATTTCATTTTACTTCTAGGCATAGTTGAGCTATAACTTTATATTCTAAAGTTTTAAAACTCAAGGGTTGTCTGTATAAACACGACTTTTTGTGTAGAAGGCCAGTGATGACAAATTATATGTTCGGAGTGGGCAGTTAACATGACTGAAATGTGAATCTAAACAACTGGTTGACTAATTTTAAACAGGATGTGTTGTATTGATTATAGCACTGTCCTGTAGAAATACCATTTCTTTCACTTCATGTCTCTAGTATCGCGCAAGAAAAAACCAAATTATATGGCTGTTGTGATCACAGTTATTATAAGTCAGGCCGACCACGCCTACTTTTACATTACTAGGTCTTTTCTTTTGTAATAATATATGAATCAACACTTTTTGAAACCGCTTAACTTATAAGTAGCTCAAATCAAATGTTTGCCCAGACTAAAAATTCGTCTATTGTAAACGATTTTTGGATGTACGTACAAATTTGCAGTTAACTGTCAACAAATATTTGACAAAAAAAGTCTGAAAATACAAATTTTATTCACAATCATGTAAAAAATAATATATATATTTTTACCTAAATTGGAAAGAGTTATTATTCATTTTTGCAACTTTAAATTTTATTACGCCTGGATGCTTCTAATCGAGTTTGTGGTTTCTGAACAGGATAGAGCGCGGGTATCCAGATACGCCACACCAAGCGAAACTACTCGATAACAAACTATTAGTGAATGATCGATAAGTACCACTTAATAAAGATGATTAGAGAACAATGCTGCTACAATTGAAAATCCCAACTACTCTACGTGGCAAGAAGAGATTAAAAGTATCGGACAAATTCTGAATGAATATTCACTAGTTTTTAAAGTAAAATTTAATACTGACGAGCCCTTCGGTGTAGTCATGACTGTAGAAAATCCACTTCCGCATATGTGCAAAACACATACAAATTGACAGGCTATTAAATCAGCTAATGCTAATGATTAATACAATTTAACGCTGAAATACAGACTAAACAATTGACGATTTCGGTTTAGCGCTTAGGACTTTTTGAAAATCTTAATCTTTTTAGACGATATAAGTGTCTCTTAGGCTATATATTGCTTTTTTTTGTTGTTTGATAAAAAATGACTTTCTGGAATACATTGTTTTTTTTCGTTATTATTTTCACTAAGTAAAAAATGATCCTCATCACTGAAACAAATTTGATGTAAAAAATGGTTACCATTTTTGTACTATTTAGGTACTATTATTATTAAATAATTAGCCATGAATTCACTCCGACTTACAAGATCTATTGTGCATCTAAACTAAAACTATTCTAGACTATAATTTTGTTATTAATTTTTTGAGTTGTTACGTCGAAATTTTTATTAAAATCTGTTTTGTTTTTTAAGAATGTTAACTTTTATTTCGTGCGTTATTTTTTAGTATAATTCTATACGTATTTCGGCAAATTCGCTTTTGCCTTCATCAGGAGGATTCCTAATATTCCTAATATTCCTAATATTAGGAATCCTCCTGATGAAGGCAAAAGCGAATTTGCCGAAATACGTATAGAATTATACTAAAAAATAACGCACGAAATAAAAGTTAACATTCTTAAAAAACAAAACAGATTTTAATATTCTAGACTATTTGTAAATCTCGTTATTGCTGTGAACTTAATTTTACCTATTTGATTTGGGACTAAGATTCCGCTTCCAAGGTAGTCAAGTCTACGTCTTGTAGCCGCTGGGCAGTTGTGTGGAACATGTTCTAAAATTTTCTTTTCCTCATGACAGAGTCAACAGGAATCATTTTCTACCGCAGCTATATTCTTCATGTGGTAATTGAGTCTATAGTGTAACGTAGAAACTTCAGTGTTGATTTTAATATCGTTTCTGCTAAGGTTAAGGATAGCGTCAACTTTGATGTGTTCAGGTATCAATGATCTTCTCCTCTCCAGTGTTCAAGTAGATTTGGTTTCTCTCATTCATATAATAAGTTGATTATTTTTGTAGTAAGTTTTAACTATTTATTTACATATTTAGTGGTTATCAAACTATCCTTTTGGCAACCTTAAACTTAACATATGAAATCTTGGATGACAGTTCTAAATTACGTTCATTAAATGGATAATTTAATATATTCAACGGTATTAAAGTTCTGTTAGCGACTGATTGTCATATACGATTTCTTAAATTCCTTTATATTCTTATTCACTTTAAGAAAATTTTATTTAATAACAAAATCCATGCAATCTATTCCAAAAAATTGTGAAAATTTTATACATCTGTTTAAACACCAATACAGTTTTAGGTATATATGTCTAAATAATATTCCATAGTTTTTTATAAGACTATATTGCACGAATCGTAGATTTCATATTAGTTGTTATTATGACATATTATCAGTCGTTTGTTTTTTTTTTGGAATTTTTTCAGTATTAGAAACCGTTTTGTTAGTCTTTTTACCGTTTTGTCAGATTACTATATTCAAAATATAAAGTATATAATTTATATAAATCAACTTAGAGTTGCCTAAGTAGCTATCACAAGGAATCTATACTATTTTCTAACTATTTTATTTTCAAAACTTTTTCATTTATTTTTTTAAATTTCCCTTTCAACAATTGTCAGAGGAAGCTTAATGTGGCATATGTTACTGAACACAAAATACTTGTCAAAACAATTCCAACTTCACACAGAATTGTTCATAAAACAACCGACAAAATGGTTTTTTTTTGGGTTTTCCCTATTTCAAAAACTACTTTTACTAAAAGCAAAAATAAAAGTGATATCGTATCCTGGCTAATTTAACGCAAACGTCAGCAAGCGCAGCTGTACGGCATATTTAATTCAGTAAATAGACACCGATTTTACTATTTCGTTTTTTATTCCTTTTTTTTCCTCAAAAATTGAGTAAAAAAAATTGAATTTAAATGAAATCCTTTTTTGCTTTTTCTACTTCGTTTAAATAGTGAATTATGTGTTGTATGCAAATACATTTTTTTTATCTGCCAGGATAAAAAATATCGGGCGACTGTTAGGGATTTTTTGCTTGATGTTTGTTGTTTTGCTGCTTGTTGGGGCAGGGGTTGGTAAGTGATACCTAATCCCTCAGGCAAGATAATTGTGGATAAATAATACTTAACTGAGCACTGAATTATACTATTTTTGTTCTATACTTAAGTTGTTAAAATTGTTGACAGGATCGAAAGTACAATATGATCAGATATAGAATATATGGTACATCAATACCAAAAACTAGGTCATAATTGATATTATATTTATAGATATTACATTTAGTTCAAAACTTTTTAAAAGAGAATTTTAGGTATGTTATTTAAAATAGAATTGCACAGAATAAATTAAAACTGCAAAAGCAATGGTAAGAGTAGCTTGTCAATTAAATTAATACTTTTTTGTGGTATTATGGTTAAGAAAAATTCAACTTCGGATATTTACCGACTACTAATCGCATTAAGAATTTTCGAAATTATTTTGTAAAATTTAGAGTGCAAATTAAAACTGCAATGGTGTTTTTCGGTACATATATTTTTATATCTATAATATTTTCAATAAAACACAAAGATAAACTACCTTAAATAATGCCAACAATAAAAAAAATCAATTAATTTGATGAAAATTTATAATTTGGTTATAAAAATTTAAAACTAAAAGAAACTAGATTATTTAAACTTAAATATCATGAATACAACCCCAAATTATCTATTTTTGTCTTACCTTAACGACATTTAAAATAAAATCTATTAAAGCTACCAGTTTTCAAAAAACTTATTTTCGGGGTTAAACTTAAATCTGATGTTGGGGTGGACTATCACATCTCTTCCTCAACAAGTAAAAGAAATGACAATATTAAACATTATCCGATTACTTAAATAACAAAAATATATGAAAAGTCAAGTACGGCTTTGGATCAGTTGGTTTGCCTCGAACCTGCAGTCTCAAAAATAATTATTTACGAATAATTAAATACAAGAATTATGTTATTTCCAAGACCATTGATGGTTGGTATTTGGCACAGCTGTATGGTCAGCCAAAAATTCAATTAATTAAAATAATATAAAAAATAAAATTTTTGTTGTTGTAGTTCACTACTGTTCGAAAACACCTCTTTAAAAAATATATGAAATAATACTTTTAAGCATGTATGAATTGGTATTACAATATAACACAGAAAAACCGGATATTTCAGTTCATATCCCATTGTATAAACTTTATAAGATCTTTACCCCTTGTAGGCATGCCTTCTTTGCTACTGCTATTTATCAAAACACAACAAACTAATTTATTAAAATTCGCTTTGTACAAATAGTTTCCCGATTAATGGTATTAAAATACTTATAATGCACTAATATCTCCAAACTCATAAATGTTGTAGTATCTGAAAAACTTGTCTCATTTAGTTCTGAAAGGTGTCATATAAACTTTTTCTGTAAAGTAAGCTTTGTATTAATATGATTTCATCGTTACAGATGTACCATTTGAAGATTTAAAAGAAATTTGTCATGTTTATTGTGTAATTATACTTGATGCATGAGATCATCTAAGGTTCTATTATGTGTACTTCGATTATTAGTTATTTATGAGGGAATAAGAAGCTGAAGAATATAGAAAGCGCTTCAACCTGTTTAATATGTTAACTCGTTAAGTTAGGGCATTTATAAATCACATTAAACTTTAATATACAAACATAGCGATTCATATTAGATAAGAAGGATAGATAGAAGATATAGAGATAAACTTGAGAACAATATTCAATTGAGAGATTTTAATTGGTTGCTTTTTGTATTGAATTTTTAACCCCTAAATTGATGATTGGAAATCAATGAACAACGAGACGACCTCTATCGATTGCTAGATTTATCGGAATGCATTGAGCAGTTTGCGCAAGATTTTCTTTGTATAGATTAACGTAAATTTAATTGATTTCATAATTTATTAAAAATCATTCAGTTATTTGCCTAATATGAATCCAATTTTATATAAAAAAATAACAGCATAAATGAACATTTATTAAATCGTCTAACTATTGACATTGTTCTATAGTTGGAGTATCAAAATAATTGTCTCCGTAATGTTGGTATCTATTCTATTCAAATCAAATATTTAACTTTTAAAATACAGGGTGAATAAAATAATATTAAACATTTTTTTACCATTTTTTCAGATCGCTTCTCTCATATTTTCTAATCTAGAAATAAGATTATTTCGTTTATAGTGAAGAAAATCCGTTCATTGATTAACTGTAGTTTCTTTACTTTCTTTCCTCAAAAGTTAACAATGCAATGTATTGTATGAAAGCCAGGTGTAATTGGTATGCGTTCCATTTTTTATTTGTATTATTATTATTTGTAGTCCCTTTTTAATTAATTTTTTTAAATAAACATATTTACAGTAGTAGCAGATCTTAAGTATTCAATATATATATAATATTAATAATGGATATTTATAATACCTTATTCACTTTTATAAATATAGATATCAACTCTGTGTGATAAATTCAGATTTAAAACCGCTCTAACCTAATTGTAGACTGGCTGCTGTTCAATAGGTTCATAGCTAGCTCATTGAGAAGTTGGTTTACTCTTTATTGTATATCTTTCCGGGTTTTTGAATTTCTTTTCTCACATATGGTATTTGCAGTACATTTCTTTCGCTTTTATTGCGACTTACAGTTACTTGACCATAATATGGTTTTTTCGAATTAGTTTGTATTCGAAATTTATACTAAAACATCAGTTGTGGGATTGAAACATTGTTAATACTGACTTGTAGGTAGATTTTTCTTCTGAATCTTTCCATTTTTATAACCATTTGCTGATAAATTGTAGCTGTACCTATATATATTGACCTGTTGCAACGAGAGTTTTACTGGTTGCTGCAACTACTGTAACATTCGCGTATTTTGCAATATAAAATTTATTGAAAACAAGTATGTTAACAGTAAATAAATATGGAACAGAACACTCATGATATCCCCAAACCATTATGCCTTCATCACCATGTTTCACCGTTGAAATTAAGTTTTGTTAATCATAGGCTGTACATGTTTTTCTCCGCAAAAGTTTTTCACTTTTGATTCCAAATATGTCGAATGTGCTCCCATCGGAGAAAATAACTGATTTTTAGAACTCTATAGCTTTATTTACATGCTTTCCTGCAAAGCATAATCATTTTATTCTATTATATTTGGATATGCATATCTTCTTTCTTGCAACGTAAGTATAATACATAGTTTTCTTCAAAATTTTACGGTTAATACCAGGACATATTTTGTTTTCAAGTATTTCGGCAATATGTTCAGCTAGTTTGAAGGCTGTTACTCTCGGATTTACTTTCACCTGGTTGATTATGCTACGTCTTTGGCTATCTGACAGAATTAAAGGTCTACCAGTGCGAGTTTTAAAAACGTAATTATTCGTCTTCTGGAAGTTTTTTATAACTCTCTTCATTAGCTTTCGTCACCTTAACTTAACAGTTATTAGTCGTTCCCTAACACTAATTTCACGTCTTTTATTTTCCATTGTAAAAATTTACTGTTTATGGTATATCCAAAAATGTGTTTAAATGATTATTTCTCAGACTCTTTAGGAAGTCAACTAATAATTAAATATCATTTAATGACACGTTTATGCTTGCAAACGATCGAAATATTAAGCAGTGTCCGTTGATTTTTTTTGCTTCAAAAGTTGTTGTTTTGCATATAATTGTTTAATTTTTTTTTTGTAAGAATAACTGTTAATTTATGTAAGAACTTTATTGTTTCGTTGGTTAAAATAAATCAGAAAACAAAAATTAGTTTGAGCAAAAATTAAATAATTAATGCCAAATTGAAGAAATATTTTGTGGGTGAACGCAGACTTTTTCTTCTATACATTTCAAGCTGCTTTTCTTTTTTCTTGTAAAATTTTGTTAATTAAAATTATTAATTAAACTATGCATTCTGTACTTACAGTAACTTAAAAATTCTATAGGTTTTCTTTAAACATAGCCTTCTTGCCAATTTTTTGTTTTGCATATATTTCACCTTCAGGCACATAAAACTATTTTTCACATTTTTATATATTTTACTACTTGCAGCTGAAGACTTCGTGAAACAATTATTATAATATTCTCGCTTTATAATATATAGAAGTTGCAATTATTTATTTTAATAGCTTTCATGACTGAAACATATTATTACGATTAATAACGCATAAATTACTACAACCAATATTTAGTTGTTAATGAGCTTTTCTGTTTATTTTAAAGCTAAGTTTATATTAAAACTGCGTTGCTTCCCCAATAACGAATAAAAATGTCTCAATTTTAATTATAATAATTTATCAGTACATGTAACCAACCAAAGTATTCGTTAAACTTGATATATCATTATATTTTAATGAGATGTAAATACGAAGTTATCGTGTGGAAAGGGTTATATATATTTTTAAAACACTACAGTAAATGTATTATGATAGGAATAGAGTTAGTTAAACGTTTGGCTTTTTGTTTTGGGTTTTTAACTAGAAAAAAATGAATAATATGAACAATTTACAGTTCGGTTATAATATTTGATTTAATACATTAAATAGTCAAGGAATTAATGAAGATACACAACACGTACACATGGACGTGAACATTATCTAATATGAGACCTACTTTTTGCTCGCAAAGTTCACATTGCATCATTAATCATTTATAACGAAACAAACAATTTTAACAAAACAATTCCATAAAATAGTCATATATACATATATCACACTTTGAAACTTATTATTATTACTTATTTAACGAAATGTAATTAAAAAAGAAAACCAGTCTCTTACTTTCACGTGATATAGGATTACACGTCTATAGTTATATTCAAATCGTTAAGTCAAAAAAAAAATTTTAATTTAATTTGATCTGACCATCGGTTACCTATTCGTTCGATTAGTAAAATAATAAGAAAAACCAAAATTGGGAATTGTGGAAACACAAATTATGGGTTCTGACTTAAAACGACTTGTCGACTTATTCCGCATTGTGTGAAAATGTTTTCTGTTAAGTATCATTGCTCAGATTTTCACTTTTGCCTCGAACAAATGACGTTTTAGCACCACAATTTAAGAGGGCACAATAGATCTATGAATGGTTAAAATTTTCACCGCATTTCTTCTACTAAATTATAATTTTTGTATATGTTTAGTCTGCCACTGTAACTTTAGAGTTCGAAGTATTTTATTTTTACACTTTTATATCTTTTTTTAAGCTATATACATAGGTATGTATGTATATAGACAATAGTCTCAAAGAGTACATTTATGTATATTAAAATAATTGAATGAAATAAATGTTGAAACACTTCCTCATTTATTATAACTGTCTAGTATGTTGTTAGATTCAATGTTATGAAACTCAAAAATATCAACTATTTAGAACCAGGTGTTCCTACGTGCGCTTTCCACTTTGTTTGAGCGAGAAATACATAACTAAAACTAAAAACAATGTATTGGAACTGACCGAAATTAATGTGAATGCAAACAAATTACAGCAATTTTGCATGATTAATTTTCAAGTATTTTTGGTTGTTTCTGAAACCTGTAAATTTTAGAGCACAGCACAATTAAAGGTGTACTTACCTCTCAATAAGAACCTGATTTTCACTAACGACAACAAAATGTAATATTTCGAACATTTTCGCAACATCGACAATCTTTCAAGTGGTAGGGAAACAGATAATTTACATATTTAAGTAGATGCAGGCTGGTGCAGTTGCTGCTCTCAGGCTGTAATTTGCATACACCGCCCTAAACATAGGCTACCGAACCAGCGGTGTCAGCCTCTGCCAGCCTAGCCCATTTACTATGCGAATGCTAAACAAGAGGTTGCATCGAAATAATTCTTTGGCACTTCGCAATTTGCTCCAAGAAGCAGAATTGCAGTTACAGCGGAATGCATGCGGATTGAGGTGAGCAGAGAGTGGATGAGGCGTGTGGCACCTTATATGTGTTTGTATACGAACACTCCAAACCAACAACCCTGCCTTGTCGTAAGTAGTTAAATAACAAAAACAATAATAACAAAGTTACATTCAAGTTGCAACAGCGCGATGCAAGGATGTAATTAACAAGAGTGTTGTCGTATTGGTACTGTCCTTCATCGTCAACGTCATTATTGTCGTATTCATACTCCTGAAACTTCTTACCACATCTTGCATCCTACTTTCGAATGCTCACGTATACATTTCTTAGGTTATGTACCTTGACAGTGTAGTACGAGGTCCACTTAATATGAATGACTTCTCTTGTTGTTGTTGTTGTTGTTGTTGTCGCTGCATTTAACTTTAAACGTGCATTCGCACAATGCACTGTCATTAAAATAATATGAAAAATTCATTTATGTGTGCATTTCGGGAAGGTGTTTATTAACAGATCGTTTGACATTGTGAAGTGGCCAAGTTATTCCCCTTCCTTGTGCTGTTGATACTGAAGCTGGTGCTGTTGGTGGTGGTGCTGCAAACAATACTTTTATTTTTGTCATGATGCACTTCTGCTTAAGACAACAATAAAACAATGAGACATTGCTTCAAGTACTCATTTGCAGTTTGAGTATCCTAAATTGAGGCATAGCGCATGCAAAATATACGTATGACAAACCCTTCTTATAATACTTCACTTTTCATCTCCAATTACATATTTTCTTATTATAAAACCTTTATTATTACATTTTTGAGCTACATTTTTGGTAAGTGTAATTATTATTGCATTAAAAAGAAATTTTATTTTCGACAGTCAAGCGCAAGAAACAATAAAACTCGAAAGATTAATATATTGCTAATAGATGGCAGTACGAAAATTTTGATGTGAAAATTATAATATGGTGATACACGTACATATAAGAAGTGACTTTAATTTAAGCAGTAAAATATTGATATTTCAAAATTTAATTTCATTTATTTTCCTATAGTTGAGGTTACTTTTTCTTCTGGGAAGCAGATACTTTAAAGTATGTGTAAGTATATCCAAATTGTTAAAATACGTGTTGACAGTATGATACTGTTACTGTTTATTTTTACTGTTTTACTATATATTTTACGGTTTATACTTCTCTATACTTTCTAAATAAATTCTTAAAGAATATTTCAACAAGCATACTCGTATGTCCAGCACAAGATATCACTAATTTTATGTCGTCTATGGTAGTTTTATCTACGTATTTTATTATATAGAAAAGAAAGCAATATACATACATAATATAATAATACATAATATAATACATGTATAAATAAACTCATTATTAAATTGAAAACAGTGGACATAGTTTTTTTTTATACGATCGGTTTAAAGTAAGCATTACTTTTTAACAATAGATCCTTGTAATAGAGCCATCTGTTGACATTTCAAGATGGAACTTGCACTGATATTATTATAAAACTTTATGATACAATCATTACTATAAAATCATGACCACCAAGTTGGTCATCCGACTTCTGTGATTAATGCAAATTTTACTAAAACTGTAAATCTATCAAAGACCAGTCAAAATCTTTATTGATTTGGATTAAATTGAAAATTAATAAAGATTTTGAACTTTAATATACAAATAAGTAAACAAGACTTTTTAATCTTGTCTATATTGAAATGAAGTAATCAATTGGCAATAATATGTTTAAAGAGCTTTCATGTAGTAATCAGGATTAATAATAATCTCCGAAGAGAGTATAAACTCTGCAATTATTGTCTTACATCTTATTGCTGTTGGAGTTGTTAATTAGAATGAATTGGAACTAATGTTTAAAAGGAAGTATATACTTTTTTACAGTAAGCAACAATAAATTTAGCTATTGAGTATGAACCCAAATTACAAGTTTGTGTAAATAATGAAAAAAAGTCTGACAACTCGGAGAGACTGAATCGTTTGTAACTAATATACCGTATAACACTAATACATTTTAAACTAAATATAAACTTATTCAAACTAAATAAAAAAATAAATAAAATGAATTAAAATAGATAAATAAAAATAATTAGTATGTTATATTGTCCCTAACATGTTGTAAATACTTCTTATTCGAATATGACTGATTTTAAAAAATTCATATCTATACTCTTAACACAAAGTACGCTGCCCCCTTCTCATAAGAGTAATTAAGTTGTCGATTAATTCCTACAGAGGGAAAGGATTCAGCTCATTTATTCAAGTACAAAATCACATCTGCATATGGTTAAGTAGAACGCACTAATTTTCTGCTTATTTTCTGGCTTTATGTATCCTCTCGCATTACCAAGCGAAAGAGCTTCTGAGGAATTGACACGTTTCAAAAGTGTTTTTAACGCACTTAAAAGGAATTGTTTTTTAGGAAAAAAAAATTCTTTTTTAATAAGAAGCAAAAAGCATCATAATATTATCATTTTTATTTTAATATTTTATTTTTATGTAATAAAAAAATATATAACATATAAAGAAAGTCCAACTGCCATCCTTGCTTGTTAGCGAACTTAAGAAAAAAAAGTGCTTTTCAAACGCATTTTAAAAGCACTTTTAAGTAAATTTTTTAATGAATGCAAATCTTTTTTTATCGTTTATCGCGTGGTTTCTTATTTAGTGTCGCCTGGTGACTCTTTTGGTTGCCGTTTGGAATATTAAATTATATACTAAGTAAAAATATAAAACTTAAATTTGCATTAATTTGCTTATAACACGAAAACTATGTTGCAAATATATGTTTTACCGCACTTTTCATCGAAATTGGATATTTTACCGGTGTTTAATATTCACAAAGTCTTTCCCTTAATATAGGGTTTAATGCTTTGGTGATATTTTATAAATATGATATTGGTTCGCAAAATAACTATATTCTTACACCGATAAGTATCTTTACGATCATACTAAATACCACTTACTTTGCATAAATAGCTACACAGCGATGCACACGAGATAAATTATGAAATACCACAGAAAAGCCTAATTATGTCTTAAATGAAACTATAATGGGAAATTTTATTTGAGAATATAAAATTTGGTCATTCGAAAATGTGTCTAGTAATTAATACCCATCATTACAGATGGCTAAACACACATATAGGTTTGCTTTTGTGCAGCTATTGGAATATCCATTGAACAGGTGAACAAGACATAACTACACTCGATCACGACATGTTCATCACATTGGATGAAAGCTGAAATTACAATAACAATTGATTTTTTCGTCACTTTCAGAAAACAGCTTGAGGACAAAAGTTTTAACTTAACGGAGTAAATATATGCTGAAGTTGATGATAACTCTGATATTTTGCTATCATAAACTAGCTTGAATATAAAGAAAAGAGTACTGTAGATATGAAAATTATTTACATTGAAAATTTTTGAAAATATAGAAATGCTATTTAGAAAAATGATACTTTTCGTATCCATTTTCTAGAAAGTAGTTTCACACAAATTGTAAATCATATTTAAGTTTGTTTTTTTTTATTGCTATTATACACGTATTTATAGATTACTATTTTAATAAGTGTCGATCTTTTTATTAGGATTTTGTGAAATTAAATTTTTAATTCAATTTACTTTATAAAACTTCTACTTACTTGAAATTGAATTTATATTTTACGTTTTGTTAATAGTTATACAAATATTTTTCTTATAAGGGTTCGAGCAGTGAAGAAGAACAACAACAAATAATTGATTAATATTATTAAAATATGACTGATCATACAACGTTATTACGAGTATTGCCAAGTACTCCTCATCAGCGATCTTAGGAAATTTTCAATTATTTGAATTAAATAATATTATGCAGAAATCAAATGGCTCGAATAATTTTAATGCCCTGGTAATAATTGTACTTATAATACAAGCCATTTGGATACACTGTTTTTGAAAAATGGAGTATTATTGTGAGTGTCTAGTTCTTAGTAGATAGTTAATCCTATATGGAACAACAAATCCAAGAATTTATAAATTTATAAAAAGCTCAAATATAAGTGTGGTGTCTTGCTGAAAATGATATGCATGGTTATAAGTTGTGTTACTGGCTTTCTTCATTAAAAATTAGAAAGCTTAAGAACTAAAAAATATGTATAATCTAAAATAATATGTGTAATTCATACTGTGAACTTACGTGTCTCTCAAATATTTATTTATGTTGTACATACATAAATAAGGTTAAAGATCAAATCTATGCACAATAGATCTACTTAAATCATACAGGTTTTCGGTCTTCAATATTAATAATAATAATAATGAATACATATGTAGGTTTCTATTCAAATAAAATTTGGATTCTTTGCTTCAAATGACAATTATAGGAAAATGTGACCGATAAAAAAAAAATGGCGAAAAATGTCTATCATGTTACAAAGTATTTACGTAAAAACTATAATTCGATATTAGTTTTGCATTAAATAGTTCGATTAATTCGATTAATTTTCGAAATACTCGAATTTCTCGATAATGTTCGTGCATTCGGGTTATTTGCAAAATTTGAATACAAATAGCAGTAGTATAGATTCGTGAACCATTTAGTTTACAGTTATTCAGTTCTTTATATTATTTAAATTAAGTATTTCTTATTTTATTCTATTAAATATTACTTGATTACCAATCTAAAGGAATTATTAAATCTTAAAAGGTAATCTTCAAATATAAAAATTAACCATATACGTTTTTTGTGCTGTTATAAATAAACATAAAATTTATCATTAAAAATCTAAAAATTTATTAAACCTTTCAAAATTTACAATTTTTTTATGTGTAAAATAAAAATTAATATTTTACACAAAAGAACGCATTAACGGCTAAACTCATGACCCATCAACACGTATGAGAAGCGCCAAAAAAATATTAAAAAAGCAAATAAAATTGAAATTAAGTTGAATAAGTGAAATAATAAAACAGCAGATACCGCAATATTTATCCGCTTTGATGCCGTAAGAAGCCTAATAAAACGATTTTATACGTTTTCTTCGGTTACTCGGTCTTATGATCCTTCGTTCTTCCTACATGCTTTTGGAACGCATCTACCTCAGGCTACAAAAGCCTTTCAAGGGATCATAAAAAATAATTACCTTTAATTTTACGTGAATGAACTGCATGTTGTGTGTGTTTTGTTGATTGCAGTGAGGCACGAAAGTCCGACAACCGACAACCAACAATGGACAATCGTACAGATACTATACTACGCTCGTAATGCCGCTGGTACAAAACGTGTTGTTGCAGTTGTGGTCAATAATTTTGTGACTTTTGTTGTTGTTGGCTTATAACGTTTTTGCAGTATTTTTGTGGTTATTTTAATGAAATTTTGTTTGTTTAATAGCGCGAATCCTAACGCAACCTTTCGACCACGAAGGCCCTATTCAAACAGTCAAGTTAAGTCATTGAAAAGTTCTTGGAGTACCGAGGACTACATGCTAACATTGTGATTATGCTAAAGCTGTTTGCACATTGGATAAAGAGGAGATAATTTGTCGATCAAGGTGATCTCGAATGCATTAGCATGTGAAGGGGCATTAAAAGGTCGGATATGTGTTGAAACAGGCTTAAGTACGTTGCTAATCGCACTGATGATCCATAAAAAAATTAAATGTATCGATAAGAATATTTAACAAGCTCTCATCAAAGTGATCCTTTGAATAAGTGGACGGCCGCATGATCCACAGTTATTCTACCAACTTCACGTGCCTGTATCTGCTACTTATAACGTTTACTTGGAAGTTTAAGCTTGCGATCGAGTTTATTGATAATCGATTATTTTGAAATTAACTTAAAACTGTTTTCAAAGTGCAGTTGATAAGAAAAACATGATAAATTAGCAAATGCGTTTCATTTTTTTTGCTTCGTTTCTTGTGAAAGTTTGCACATATTTTTAAAAGCAGTTGACTGAGCTGCAGCTGTGTTCCATAAAGCCTATTTGTGTAAGCAATGAGCTACATATTAAGTCAAAACCAACACGTTTGAATAAGAATGTAATGGAAACTTTTACTCTAATTAGCAGTTAACTAAACAATGTGAATACAACTTAAATGAATACACTCACGACTATAAAATAATTAAATTTAAGAAATTTTTTTGTGTGCATATATATAATGATAAAAAAAAATTAGAATGATTAATTAAATGTTTAATTAATTTTATTAAATCAACTTAATTTTGCATATTAACTGACTTTTTAACACATACATAAGACAGAGTTCTTATAAAATTTATTTTTTTTCTTGCGGTCTCTTACTGTTATTTAATATATTTTATTTATATTTATTTGTTTCATCAGACAACATTTCATCAAAAATTGAACCTGTTCTTAGCGGTTTTCTGTCTGTACATGGTCCGAAATATTTAAAAGGCAATCCATCAACCGCTCCAACCGCAAGCCAAAATGTTCGATTTTAAATATCATAAAATTAATTACATTTTAATGAGTTTTAGGTAACACGAATAATATATTCAGGTGCCCATTTAATAAAATTTATTATATTTTTTATATCATAAATTATTTGAATTTATTTCTGCAAGTGTTAAATGCATGCATTTCGAAGATGAGAAGGGTAGATTTCATTAAAATAATTGCTTGTAGTTGACACGCTGACTTTCTTCCAATAAGCAGTCAAAATTCAAATAAGAAAAATCTATTATAATTCAAACGTTTAATTTGCTCTGCGTTATCGACAAACATTTTCCTTGCAAAGGACATTTTATTACGCTAGCTTAATAATTTAGGCAAGAGATGGCAGTGTTGCTTTATTCGTGCTCCTTTTTCTATTTGCAATGATTTGCTTGCGTTTGTTATCCTGACGAGATGTTCAAAATGAAGCCAATATTTTTTGTGTTAAGTTTTGTTCCTTTAAAAAAAGTACCTTTAGGTACTATTATTAAGTACTATTGTCTTGTTATTTCTCTAAATAATATTTTGCAGTACAAATAGGAGAATAATATTATTATCTTATATTGAAAAATTATTCTTCAATTGTGATATTTTAAAATTACAGACTTTCATATAAATACAATCCCGCATAATGGAATATGCTAAGGAATATATTGCCATTTTGAGTTTTAATTAAAAAATTTGCTAATTAAATAAGTATTGCCAGGTGTATGAGAAGTTATGCAGTTCATGGTCTTAATTTATCAACGCTGTTTTGGTGCCATATGTATAACAAAACTCTCATCCATGTCAACATATTCTTAGCATAGGGTTTGCCAATTTGTCATATGAATCGTCTAACAATCGCTGAACGTAAATATAACAAATCACAACGCCTGTGTTGAGTTTGTTACGCGAAAAACTCGTATAACTCATATAATTTTAAGTTTTGATAATGTGAATCGAGATTAAAATCTAACCAATTTATAAACATTATTATAGGAGCCTTTGCTATATGTGCTTTGTTCATAAATCTGCACTATAGGTATATATTTTTTAAGATTCTTCCTAACCCTCTTTCTGGCGCATTTCATGTCACAAATATATTTTAGAGCATTATACAATTATGTTCAGTTTAATTCTTGCAAATTCTGAAAGTATTACTTTTAAAATACCTACTTTGGTGATGTTAGCCTCTTTTACACAGTTTATTTGGTATATCATTTTAATCAAGGTTGATTTCTTTAACTCAACATGATGTCCAATGTTCTTTTTTTTTGTTCTACCTGCAAGTTTTTGCTAAAGTTCTTGCCTCCCAGTTCACACATGCATAGAGTTTAGTAACCTTTTTTATCGACTGTGCTAAAAAAAATGTCTAAATTGAAGATATTTCTTCTTATAATGTTCCAAATCATCTCATAAATACTTTAATAACCTAAAGTTGTAGAGAAATAATTTACGAAATTACTGAAGAGATTGAATTCTAAACCGAATCAAAAATTTAGTTAGTTATCTTACTTCGGTTATCATAAATGATGTGACTAGCAGTCTTAACTTATCTCAGACAAAGAATACATTCGTTATAATATCAAACAATTACAACACATATTTATATGTCTCGTTAGGTACACAGCCAGTAATCTAAGCTCTGGTTAGCTGAAAGCATTTCCTATTTAATATTATGATCGCTTAGGGTATTGCTCCAGTAGCGACACTTTTTGATTTTTATGCAATAATTATTTAAAGTTTTTTAATTGGGAGCAAACTAATTCTAGGCAAATGCTCCGGTTCGTAAAATTGCATTGAAAAATCGACCTAAGACCTAATTGACTTAAGATCTGCATATCTCCCCAAGGAGCCTGTAACCATTCTGAGATTTGATAACGCGGTGTTGATAAGTCTGTCAGATTTCGCAAATAATTTTAAGGCTCTCTCCTTTGATGGGATCAATCTTGATGTCCCTGAGAATGTCATTCATCCTAATGTACCATTGAACTTTGAAAAGTCTTCTCAGAACCTGGCTTTGTGCAATTTCTAGCTGGTGAATAGTAGTGTTTGAAGCTTTACTAAACGCTACACAACCATAACATATATAAGTGACGGACGAATTATTTGGTTATATATCAGTTTCCTGTTATTAGCATTAAGATTTTTATTTCTAAATAGCGGTTGAAGGTAATGAAGAATTTTAGCATAGTTAATTCTTTTCAGTTGATATGAATTCTTCGCCACTGCGTTAGAAAAACGTTGAAAAAGTAGATATATATATTAACAATATGCCCTTCTATACGCTTCTTTGCAATACTCGCATTTGGAAAATAATTTAGTTTATCGTAAACGAAAATTTGGTCAACTGTTTTTCGTTTGTGATTTCGTTTACTTTAACTATGGTTCAATCATCATCATAATCAAAAAAATTTTTACAAGTTTTCACTGAATTTCCTGATAGCATTTCTCAACTAATTTTTATTTGTAAATCGGTGAATTGTTTACAAGAAAACATTTTTTTTTTTGCGAAATATATCTATTTATTGTAGATTTGTATATAAAAGTTCATTATATGTAACACTGGGAGCCTTACTTTAATTTTTTAAAACACGGTTTTAAATGATATTTGTATCTGAATGTCATATAAGTGTCACATAAGTTCTTATAGGTTTATTTACATGTAACACTAGAAACCATGTTTTGTTTTTTATTGGCTTTTGTTAATTCCCTATTTTTTATAAAGATATTAATTAATTAATATTAATTGAACTAATTAAATTAGTTGCGATTATTAATTATTTTAATATTTGCACTTCATTAAAATAAAAAACTTATTAATGGACGGATACATATAACATATAAAAGTAAAAAAAACTCATTATATGGGACCAAACACTCTATGCAAAAAAAATAAAATAATTATTTTCATAAAAAATGTAATAAGTTGGGTGTTGATTATTGCTATTGGTTGCTATTGAATAATGAAATTAATATGTTAAATATTATATCTGTGATTAGAAAAAGATAGTAGAGTAGATTAATTAGGTATGTATAAATAATTTCATGTTATCATAATCAGTTAATCAAATTAAATTGATTGCAGTTAAGTGCAGCTCAATGGGCATACGACAGTAGTTAGATACAAAGGAAATTGCATAATTGATTAATAATAAGTCCTCTTTTGAATTGCGTTGTTCTTTGCCTTTATCTGTATTAAAACGTCCGGAAAATGTGATTGATCTAGCGCTAGATCGGCAGACTTTTACATGTTACTTAAATCACACTTTGTGTAAGTATAATCTTATTATAAAACTGGGATATTGTATTAATTCAAAAAATCCATTATTGTTAATTTATTTATGTTGTGCTGGAAACGTCATGCTGTGTGAATTTGAATTAATGGACATATTAAATGGATGAAATTATGTAGAATGGGGAAAATCGTTTAATTTTGTGGAAAATATAATCACATACAGAAGCTTTAAAATTATTAAAAAAATTTAAGGATACTTATGTTAACATCTAACAGATGTTGTTTATAATATTGTCGTATTATATTTTTAAATAAAGAAATGCATTTATTGATTATTACTATTATTTTTTATTTTCTCTATCCTTGAACTGTTGATATTGACAATCAATATAAAAATAAAAATAAAGAGCCTCTTATCGAAATCTAAATCTTATAGTATATAATTTGTGCTGCAAAAATAATAAATATCAGCGTTGATATTTTTTTAATGTAAACATTAAATAATTCGTAACTAGGAAATGTTCTAGAGATTGTACTTTCTTTTTTTATCATTTATCACACAACCTCACTGTAGTGACCGCCAAGAATATCAGTATCACCTATATCACATTTTCGCAAAATATACGGTTAAAATCTTCTGCTCCAGTTATATTAAAGCAATCGCATTCAAGCAGTCACTCTGTCTGAAATCTCGTTTGGCATCAAACGGTTCGAAGACGTTCTTGCTAATTCTAACGGAGGTGGTGGTACTGGTTAATGTCATTTTACATAGCCGTATAAGATTTCTTAGGTCACCAAAATCATCTATAGCGGCATAAAGAGTGTATCTAGTCGTAGTGTTTTATGTTAAGTGTCTTTAAAATCAATAAATATATGGTGTGTGTTGATTTGTTTTTCTGGGTGTTCTCTATGATTTGATACCCTGCGAATATGTGAATTTTCAGGTCTGGAACCACACTGATAAGCTTCAATTAGTTCTTTGTTTTCGACTAACTAAAAAAAATTCTTTTTTTATAATTTGAAGTTATATATTAAATTATAATATCTGTAAAATTTAATGATGTAATTAAACTTTGAAATTAGGTTTACTAACTTTAACAGTGATTAACTTTAACAGAGTTATTATTAGAAAAAACATTAAAATGTATAAAAATCTAGCTTTAAATGTAGAAAGCTTTCATGGGAAAAAGGTTATAGAATAATATAATTGATATAATAATATATTGTAAGAGACTACATATGTAGGTATTCAGAGATATTTTAATTTAAATTGATTACATCGTTCAATTATAAATAATAAGATAAGTAGTGAATAATAATAATTATTTAACTTTGTTAAAATGTCGTGAAAATTCAATAAAAAGTATTATCGTTCTAAAGAATAATTACAAATAATTATAGTCACAAGTACAGAGATATACTTATATTACATCTCTGTACTCTGTACTAAAAGATTTATTATGTGTCCAGATAAGAAGTCGTTATTATTATTTGAATTTATTATACAGAGTGTTGTCTGGTAATATTTTGTAACATATAGATATGATCTCATAAGACTAGTGCACTACTACTTGTAGTCGTAAAAGCCGCTATATACCTAAAAAGATTTGCTTAAATAGCCCAAGTCATATACTATTTTAACTTTTAGTCTATTAAGTAGTATTTGAAATTGTGCCCAACTTGAGCGAAGCTTTCGATTTGCTCCCAAGATAAACCCTGTATTTTATAACACTATTTACTACTATTTAATGAAAGCAATTAGAAATTTTGTAAAGAAAAATCTAGTAAGAGTAATATAATTCCGTTTTTGTGTGTATAAAAAAAACTTTGTAGTGGTGAGTAATTGTCACATGATGTTATCTATTTGTTTCATTTCTGTATGTTAGTAAGCAACTATTCTCTTTTTTGTTGTCTGTTATTAAAGTGATTAAATGATTGCGATTGTTTGCTATTGTGCTTATTTGCTGATTTAATATAGCAAATTTATAAAAACATTGACAAGGAAACTGCCAATGCAATTAACAGAGTGCAGGATATGGCCAATTCTGAAAGTCAACATAAATGAGCCAGAATATGTCAGCAGCCAGACATTGAAGTTGCTTGACATCTTTTACTGCAATACATTTGACACTGACAGCAACTACGGATAGTGCAGGCAAAACAAAAACTATTAAGGAAGCCAATACGAGTAAATGGTTTATGCATGAGGCAGTAGTGCATTTGGAGTCCGAGTACCAGTTGACTTCATTTATAGGCTTGTGTCGGCAATATAAATTTATAACGTTCACATATTTCTAAAATGTATAATTTTTAAGATTATATGCCAATAGACAAATTGACTAAGTAATGCAATGCATTTGTAATAAAACAATTCAATTAAATTCAAAAAAAGAAAAAAAGAAATATGCCATGAGAAAATAAATAAAAAATTGCACGTAAAGTCATAAATTATTATCTAATAATTGAAATATGGCAGCATACCATTAATAATATTACTTACTAAATAAACACACTATGTGTATAATGGCTTTCTATTTCCACACTGAGAAAGTGTTGAATTCAAGATGCAACATTCTTCTATGGATAGATGAGATTTAATGCGAGCCTGTGAACCGGGCAATTCTTATTATAATTAATTTAATTAAATTCGGCAACTGCGACCATCTCCAGTTTGGTTTGCTTAATGTTTGCTGCGTGTTTGTATGAAAAGAAAAGGTACACACCTCAGGCAACTTACACTTTCCATTGCCGTGTATGCAAATTTTATTCACATGCATGCCGTCAGGACATCACAGCCTATTTGCATAAATTTACGCATGTGCAAATTTTCAATTGCGAAAATATTAATTTTCACAGTTTGCCCTCGGTGTTGGCTTAATTGTTACCCTTTACCCTTTGCCTTTGCAGCGCAACAGCTTTTCCGATCTATACGCTTTGTTCGTTTCATTAAGCAGTTCTGCGCATTTTACCTGTGAAGTTTCTTCGCTGGAGTTTCGTTTTTGTGGCATTGAAATGCAAATTTCATGTAACATTTTTGACATTCGATCGTTTCGCTATGGATGTGTACACAAAGACCCAAATGTGATCTATTCAAAAACTGTCAGACCTTTTCTTTATTCTTCGATTTTTCATAAATCAATTTCTTCATATATTTTAATTTTTGATTCGATTTTTTTCCTTTTCAAACAATGCAAGAAAATATGGTTCGCAATTAATTTGCATATGTATAGAAGGATAAGTGAAAGGATTCTCCTATTTCGGTACAGCAGTGAAATTAATTTACATATTCCGATTATGCATTGTAGTTTGTAACCTTCCACGATCAATGGATTCTGCTACATGATCAAGAAAAATTATTTTTTATTAAATTAGTTGTCAAAGAAATTTTTACCTGAACGATATTAAGAAAATATTGTTCACGTTTAGTAAAATAAATAATTGAATTCTAAAGGTTATTACTTTCATGTAGAGTAAGTTTCTTTTGAAAGCTCTTAACATCTGATAAAGGAAATAACATATTAATTAATATCTAACAATTGAATTTACTCGGAGTAAAAAAAAAATTTATGTGTTTTAAGAAAACCTGAGAATATATTATTACTATTGTGGTAGATTGCTAAATACCAGGCCTAGTTCTCTTTTAACTCGAAACACCGTGTCCAACGATCTCTTAACCTTTTGTATAATACGATTTTTTAAGCCCTTCAAAATATATCTCGATTTCCAATTCCACTTCATTATTTGATATAAATCTCTTTTCATGGAGTCATCTTTTCAAGTTTGGAAGCAGTTAATAGTCACTGAGAGCCAAATCTGGAGAATACGGTGTGTGAGGAAGCAATTCCTACAAAAACAAACTTTATTCCGTAGACAAATGTGGGCGTCCTTTCTTGATTTCCTCATTCAATCGATCCAATAATATGCAATAGTAGTCTGATGTTATTGTTTTCCATTTTTCAAAATAGTTCATGAAAATTATTCCACTTGAATCACAAAATACAGAAGCCAAAACTTTTCTAGTCGATTGTTGAGTTCTTGGTCGTTTGGGAGCACTACCAAAAACATCTTGAAACTGCTGTCTATAGATTCAGTGTTTTGATCCGTTTAAAGGTTCAGATCCATCTAGCTAAGTTATTCTTATTATAATTTTACTTATGGTTTTTCGCAATAAGACTTATTCTTAGTCAGGATTTATTTACTTCTTTTGTCGAAGATATGCGATTTTCGAATATTTTTTGCTTTAAAGTCATATTATTACCTGTAATTGAGCGTGGTATATTGTTATTTTTTTCTATTGATTCGCAATTGTATAATTGTAAAGGTATCTTATTAAATAGTATTAGTATAAAGCAAGGGTCCGTCGATATTGTATATCTTTATAATTTTCTTCAATAAACACTTGATAAAAAGAATATTGATATTTGTATCAAGAAAACCAAATAATATTGGCGATATACTAACGAAATTGGATTTAGGAGAGTGATTGGAACACAATCTTACGATATGTATTACATATATTGTAAGTTGATGATGACATCTTATTTATTACTTAATTTTAAAAATTAAGAAGTAATTAAATTGTCCTATAATTTTTTATTCTGTTTTAACAAGAATAAACGCATAAGGTTGTAGAAAAACTCATACAATTCCCTTGTTATTTAGTTTACATTCAATTTAGGAATGAATTCCCTTAAAGCATATAACTATCATAAACAAGAACCCAGAACTGACTGCATGGTATTCTGATACCAATCAGTTTGACTTACCTAGCCATTAATGGCATCTTAAAATCATTTATCAATACTATGTAAGTGTTAAATAATTATGCATTATAATATTCCCAATGTCAGTATTATTTTTCATTCAAGCTATTCACATGGTTAATATTTTGATAATCAGTCTTTAAGTTCTATATTGAATCCTGATCCCACGGCTAGTGTTGTGCGTACTGATCCGAGATGAGAGTGTTTTACATTAAATTTTTGGCACATCGAAGGCGAAGCCTTCTTGTTGATTGACATTTGCATAAAATCGTTACAATTTCATCGAAATTGTCTTTATTTTGTGTTATAAGAATACACATGTATTTAAATAATAAAAATAAAACAATGGTCTCGGAATACATATGCGTGACACTGTGTATGCCTTTAAATTCACGTATGCGTGCATCCTTCATTTGGAAAAGTGGGATGAAACTTAATATCATATGCAAAGTATGTTTCCAACAAATATTCTGTAGTCTTTATTTTTATTTTTCAGTGAACATTGTGTTTTCTTTGGCTAGAATGCTAACATGATTTATTGAAGGATGAACGAAACGAGTGAGCAGTGTGTTTTAATACAGGGTAAGTCAGTATGTTTGCTTTAAAAAATTATTAGTAGACAATTACAATTAAAAATTAGTTAAGCGTTACAGTAATAAATATAGTGTTTACGAATAAAAACTCTCTAAACGTTACAGTGGTGGATCCTAATTATTAGCATACATTTCTCAAAATTTAAGTTTCCTCATCACAGTTTACATGGCAGTGGTATCCGTAGAGTAGAGTAGAATCTTACTTACTCCTTTATGTTAAGAAAAAAAATTAAATATAATTAAAATTAGAAGAAATCAAAAATCTGAAACATATTTTCGTGTTTCAATTCATGCTTTTATAAAAATTTATTGTCGTATAATCCTCTGATCACTCATTGAGTATATTTTAGATATCATATTTCTGGAATATTTTAGAGAATGGCATGCAAGAGCATTGCAATAGTTCTCGAATTACTGGTTCTGCAAGATTTGTCAAAATAATTTTACTTTTTGAATTACAGCCAACCTTTTGAATATTTATTTAACTTTTTTCTTTTTATTAATTTTTCTTATTATTTATTTTAATTAATTTAATATTTGTTTTTTCTTCATTTTGTAATACTATTTTCTTATTATATTTTTTATTTATTTAAAACTATAATTAGAGTTCATTTTTCTTTTTTTTTTTAGTTGATTAATATTTGTAATATGTATTACATGACGAAATATTTTTTCGAAATTAGTTTGTAAGTTAGTTTATAGATGTGTTAAGACTTTTTTTGTAATTATAATATATCATATGTTTATAATTCTTTTTTACTTTATTTATATTATAGTAGATATAATGATTTGTGTCGTGAATTGAGTGTCTTGTGTTTTCTTTTAATATTAAGAAATTCTTCATAGTTGTCGTTTTTCATTTAAAATACGTGCCGTGAAATTTGATATTGTTAAACCGTCATTCGAACTGGGTTTCGTTAATATAACCAGAAGTTATGGAATTAGTTTTGTAATATCGTATATACAATGATAGAAAAAATAATATTTAAGATACATATCCTTAACATTTACATTACATTAATGTAGGTAAATCAAACATTATCTAATCAGATATTTTTAACTTTATGACGTAATTTTGATTCAATTGTTGGTCTATTCAATAGAACATTTATCAACATCTGTCTTTCAACTTTCAGAAATGTGACTTTTTTTTATTATATATTTATAAAACACAAACTTAGGATTTCTAGATATAATTTCATCAAATTTTATGTGATATAAATACAAATACTTAAAATATGTATATAAATTTATCCTTAAGTTTATACACTAACAACGGACACTGTACAATTTTGAAGGAGATTAAAACAAGAGTTCGTGACTCAGTCAAGGCGGATTTTGATTCTGCTACAGAATTTCAATACCAGAATTCCTACTCTTTATCCAACCAGAAGTAGCTGGGAGCTTGGATCTATGACAGGTAACTCTGCAGTTACCATCTACACAAATGGCCCAAAGATGGAGGGTGGTACGAGAGCAGATATCTTCTCGACAGATATGCAGATAAGGCAGTCTTCCCGACTCCCTGATACTTGCAGCGTCTTTCAGGCCAAGAAATATGCTATCGAAAAAGCGGCCAACCTTATGCAACAAAGTACTATTCGTCCCACGAATATCACGATTTTTGTAGATAGTCAGGCCGCACTGAAAACAATTGAATCTAATACGGTTAAATTCAAGATTGTATTATAATGTCACGACTCACTGATGAGCATTAAACATCACAAGGTCTATCTTTGCTGGGTTCCTGGACATAGCAATATTGAAGGGAATGAACTAGCAGATGAGATGGCCAGTAGAGGTTATGAACTGCATACAGAAGAGGCTGACCTCTCAATATATACACCGATATGTGAACTGTTTGGGATAAAAGAGGAAATCACCAATACGGTGACTAACAATTTATAGACTAACCGCGAAGACTGTGATGTCGCTAGAACCTTATTGTCTTGTTTGGAAAAAAATAAAACGAAAAGCCTTTTAGGCTTTAGCAAACCTGCAGTTCGTATAACATACTTACTGAAGTACTAACGGGACACTGTGTTATTGCGTCTCTGCTCCAACAGTGGCGAGTTCCAACAAGTGGATTATGTAGGAGTTGCCATGATGAGGAGGAGGTAGAATCTATCAACCGTTTCCTGTGTCTATGTCCAGGACTGCACCAAGGCGACTTTAATATTTTGGGAATCGCTTTTTCACTGGCTTGACAGGGATAACGAAAACAAACTTATCGGATCTCTTCAACTTCATCTGGAAAATCAAATGGTTTAACAAGGATAGCAATGGTTAGCAACTCGCCTATCCCAACAAAATTTTTGAGAGTATCACAATGGATAATATAATCCTCCGAGTAGAAGTGCTGACAACTGTCAGCACGCGCTTTCTGAACCTAACCTATCCTTAAAATCCGTAAACTTATGTGGAAAACTGTACATTGGCTACTCTGTTTTTCCAAATTTAATACACGAAATAATTTGATAAAGAATATTAGCTGGGTTGCGAAATTTTTAATACTCTTCACAGAGGATGCTTTAAATATAATTATATTTTTTATTTAGTATTGCAGAATTTTCCAAATAAGAGTACGTAATAATTGAATAATCGTACATATATATAATGCATATAAGCGTTTCTCAATCACCGGCCTGTGTATCGCTACTGATTCACGTCTTTAGTGTCACTAGTCTACAGAATATTGTATTCTGATCTTTATGATATTAGTTTTTTGGGTGGATATTTTTCTAGGTGCTTACGAAATATATAGAATATTTGCTCAATTCTTATAAAACACATTGAATATTTTTTCGGTTTGTATTACGTCTTGAGTTAAGAAAAATTGTTGTATACTTTTAATACTGTTTTGAAAATATTTCAATTATTTAGTCTATAGGCATTTTTCTTTAAACCTCTTACGTGAATGTTTGTGTTTAAAAGTGTGGAAGCTTCATCCTTACTGTTCCACATGTGATTTGAATACTCATTTTATTTTCTTGAATATGTTAAAGAGCTTTGACTACCAAGGATTTAACACTGATTTGGGCACATGCTTTGATAGCCACATTGGAGACTCATGAGTTTCGCCAGACCAATTTGCGTTTTCATGCATTTGTACATAAATATTAGTTACTTTAATAAGTTATTACATAACTATACGACATATTTATATATTATAAATTTTTTTTAACTTCAATTCTTATTAATTTTCATATTTTAAACACTTTTGCTGATAAAAATATCGGAAAATTAAAAAAAACAAAACATTCGTTAATAGTAACATATTATTTTTTTTTATTAGAATACATAAAATAAAAACAACAAAACCAAATATATATTTATTTAATTATTATCACTTCAATTGAAACATATATATTCAACTTGGGAATGCATTTGACACACTGGATTTGATTAGTGTCTAGAAAATCCCGCCTAGCATACAATTTTTTGTTTCCATTAACATTTTTGTAGATGTAAATGCTGTCCTTACTGCAATATCTAAAATGTTGCAGAAAAAATGCAAAGATCCATCTTTTCGTTGGCGTTTAATTGTGAAATTAGAGATCTTTTGATCGAAACAATCAACAATCAACGCCCATTTTTTAAGCATTATAACACAAACTTGATTCTAGTTTCAGTGCTGCTCCTTCACAAATTTTGCTGTAGTGCACTATGGATACTAAGTTTATACAATTATTCTTTTTTGGCACGTACCTACATATAAAAACGAAGTATTCATGAAATCTAAAAAATGTTAAAACAATTAGGTGTAGAGGATTCTTTTTCATCTGAGATGCATTTTATTAGAGCGAATAGTTTCATCCAATGGTGAACCAATTTTAGAGAATCATGTAGCTCCTTCCAATGTTGTGCAGAATTAATATGCGAATTGTAGCACAACTTTTTCAGTTTGATTTACTTCACGTAATACAGCCTCCTCTTTTCGACCTGTGTATAATTTACCCTGTTTTTTAACTATACATATGGAAGCGATGTGTTTGTTCCATATCAAATCGAATACATGGGTCATTTTTTCGGAATCATTTTGAAGACATAGTTGCTCTGAGTATATTATTTTTGCATGTTATTATGAGAAACATAGCATTTAATTAATTTTTATATCACTCTCTACCATCTTTCCTATAAAAACCACTTTCAGTATTTTGTTGTTCTATTTCAGGTGCCTTCTCATTGTCGCCTTCACTATCGATTATTTCATTTGACTTATATTCATCATCATTAGAAAACCTTCATCTTCTTTGACAGCTCTATCCCTTTGACTATGTTCTCTAGTGTGGAAAGGGTCAGTATTTAAGCCACGGTTCGGATTACGCCTTCTATTATTTGGTTCAAGATGCTCATCTTTATCCGTTATAATAGTGTAGAGTTTACCATTTTTTTCATCGATATAATTGTTCCTCGACAGTTGGTAGTAATATACCATGTTCCGATGCTAATAGTGAGATTGGCTGTTTTGAATCAGATAACTTGATACATTATAATACTTATAAAAAATATATAAGTATATTCTCTTAGCACACCACAAAATCGCCAATTTATATCGGATCATATACGTGTACTCAATGCAAAAAATTATGTATTTGGCAGTTATTTGGATATAATTTTGTAATTATTGTTTAATTTCCATAAATTCTGTTTAGCTGATAGTCAAAAATGGCAGTTTTAGCAAAAAAATCCACAAAAAGTGTAAAACACAAATAATTTTGTCATTTTTTATATAAATTGTGATGTCTAGACTAAAACATACATGTAATTACCTTTCTGTAACCTTCATCGTCACGATTTATTCGTAGATCTAGAAGGGTACCTGAAATTTCAAATCAGGTTGCGTTTTTGCCTCTATTTGTAAACGTATAATATGTGCCATTTAAAAATGTGATTTTAATAAGAATATGAATATTTCTAAACTATAAAGTAAGTAGTAAATTACGGTTTTAATACTGTAATATAAATATGGTCTTCTTTTATTTTTAATCAATAAATATATTTACATTAAGATAGTGTTTTAAGATAGATTTTTAAGATAGTGCATTAAAAGATTTCTTCTTATAGCACTTTTTTTTGTTAAATAATGGTAATAATAGTAGTGATTCATTGCAAAGCTTCGTCACATATTTATAGTGCTACCAACTTGCATGAAAAAAATTGTGGTGATATATTTTACGCGCCTTTATCAAATTATAAATTCCGTTATAATGCAATTTGCACAGAATGTGTATTCTTTGCTTTAAATCATCATAACATTAAGGCATGTATTTATAATTCTCCTTTACTTTATTTTTGTTCTAGCATATATTTTTCATAGTATGACTCTATTCATAGTTGTGTAACGTAATTGTTATTACAACACATTATTTAAGCTATATGTTAATATTAAGTTGGTCATAAATTACGATTTTCGTATAATAAAATTTCGTTAAAATTGAGCTAAGTATATGCAAAGGTATTGTGTGTAATACATCATTTTATCCTTTTGATCATTATATGTGCATTATTACTTTCAGTGTTTTGTAAATTAATGCATTCGTCGTTATACCCTGTATTGTACACTTTTCAACCAGAAAAAATTAAACTAACAATAATATAGAAAAGTATATTTCGCAAACCAAAGAAGTGCTCATATGCACGTGTGCCAAATTCATTTTCATACAACGAAATAGAACAACAAATTCAAATGCAAATACTAAAATACAAACACATACGCAAATAAACATAATACAAGAACAGAGGAGGGCGGCTAATACACAATTTGCATATATTTATCCATCAAATTGATGGATGCTACTCCACAAACTACACACTCCAAGTCAACAGTGAACTTGTCGTACTCGCACAAGAAATTGAAGCAATGTAAGCGCGTTCTATCTCGTTGCTTTGACACATTGAATCCCCCAAAGGATCAGCAATAGCACAAATACTAAAGCGTACTAAGACTTTGGCTAAAAAAGGGCAACGAGCGGGCAATAGTGCGATTTAGTTAAAAATCGAGCGCGTAGTTAGTTGCGAAAATTTAACTTTGATATCACCAGAGGGCGCATTGCTACACTACCGTTTCAGCTACCGCCTAAACACAGCAGTAAGTAGTTGCCGTTGTTGTGCTGCTTCTTCCGCTGCGCATCATTCAGTCTTTTCAATCGTTCTCAACTTTACATACAGACTGACATTCAGTCAGTCAGTCAGTCAGTCAGCCAGGCAATGCTAAGAGAAAATTACATTTTCTCCGGAAAGCACTCAACCCGAAGACATTTTCCGTTGGCAGCGCTATTTTACATTATTTCAACTACTCTACATAGCAGGCAGTTTCTTTTTTGTTGCTTTCGGTGTGAGTGAAGCAATATATGACACCCAGTTCAGGTTCGGCGTATATGGCAACCTTCCATTTGTATGATGTACTTCTGAATCTTGTTAAGTATGTATGTATGAATGTGTGTTTATAATATTTTTTAGCATATCCTTTCGTTGCCTGATAACAAATTTTTTTTTTCTATTTCATCATAAAAAATATAAAAAAGCAAATAATATTTTTGAATGCTGTACAAGTTTCTTCTGCTTTTGCTTCGGCTTCATGTACGCTAAGTGATGTTGTTGGTGTTGTTATTGTTATTAAAAGGGTGCCTTTCTTCAAATGTTGCTATTGCACCCACTTCAGTATGTTAAGTTGTGCTTCCCATTTTGATACTATAGTAGTACCACAGCCACTGATGATTCCTCTAACAAAAGCTTCCTTGACGACACACAATCGATTTTCCTTATCCGCGCAATTTCCCCCACCAAATATGCAAAAAAGGAACTCACACAACAACAACAACAGCAACAACCAAACAAAATTTTATTTCTGTTGATAAGAAAATTTCATTTTATATTTATTTTATATTTTGCTCGTTAAATGTTTAAAATTCAACAAAATTCTATACTCCCGTTTGCGTATATGCATTTTGTTTTAGTGTTCGCATTATTAAGGATTTCTTAAAGCGTTCTAATATTTAATCGCATGCATAAAATTTTATTTATATCATTTTTAAAGCAGTTGCCATAAAAGAGATGGTGTTCACCTTTGCACTAAAATCGCAAATTCGCAAAATCGCAAAGTCGCTAAATCGCAAAATCGCGAAATAGCGCTATTTTAATTTTCCACCGCTGACTTTCGACTCATCAAGCGCAAATTGCAAACTGCGCTCATTAAAATGTTCATCGGCTGCAGCAGAGGTGGCAGCATCCGCAAGGACAACGGCATCCGTAGCCGGCATTGGTAGCAGCTTCCTCATCAGCTGTTGTCCAACGAATTTGCTGATGAAAATAAAAACGCAAAAACACTACCAAAAATATAGCAAACAAAAAAAAAGAACAAATAAAATAAAATGAAAAATTAATGCGAATATCATTAGAAACAAGCAAAAATGTAATGAAAGCAAAAATTCATAAATAAATGAGAATGAAAATGAAAATGAGAGCACGTGACTTTGTTGGAAACTTGTGGTTATGGCTGCGTTGGTGTTGATGCTGTGTTGGCACTGGCACTGGCACTAGGACTGTTGCGAGTGCGGGTACGGATGCTGGAGACATTAGTGCAGTGTTGGCCTTGTTTATGTGCTCGTATTTAGCGCAAAATAAAATATGTCAATAATTAGTCCACGAAATCAGCTGCATGCAACAGTGGCGTAGGATCCAAGGAACTCACTAAACTCAATTTAGCGACCTCTTCCATACTCTAATATTGTAGCAGGAACTTGTCTGAAATTTTCAAAATCCATGATAAATCAATTTAAAGTCAGAGGAACTAATAATATTAACATATTAATTTGAATATCTACTTTAACTTTGGTATTTATATATATATACCCACTTTTTTTGAACTGCTGAAACGGTATTTTTCTCATTTCGTTCTTTAATTATAATTACTTTCAAGGACTTAAGTAATTATTCGCTTTGAGTTGATTATATATGAAATCGTGTAAAAGTGCAGCAACGATCAAATATTTATTAGATAAATTCAGTTTCCATGTCTTGTAGTGATGAAATACTACATTTATATTTTACATATTATTTTACATTTATATATTATATAGCTATATTATTTCCCAATATTTTTATAAATTTTTTATTACGATAATGAAAGAAACGTTCATAAAAGTTATTGTCCTGTTTAATTTATGGGAATAAAGAAGTTATATTTAATTTTTTTGCTTAAAGAAATATTGCAGAAGGCCTTTGATGACCAAGGCTCGTCACACAAATACTTACAGTTAAGAATTCCAATTCAAATAATTTAAAGAAGGCATAGAATGTGCTGAGGGCAAAAATTACCTCGCATAGTCCTCAATCTCACTTGAAGGACACATTTGTTATCTGTTTCTTGATAGAGGCGCATTAGTTTTTCGAGGCTATTTTACCCAAAATGTAGCTGATAATTTCCATAAGCTTTGTCTTAGTCTATTTAAGAACGTCTGTTACTGAATTTTTATCAATTTCTCTATATATACACATATGAAATAGCATTATCACAGTAATCTGACGGTAGCAATAGAGAGAGCTATGCTAATTTATCACATAAGTAATAAAAAAAGTATAGAAGGCTTTCTCGTTTAAGATATAAGTGGGAATTTTTATTCATTTACTATAGATTTTCTGGTATTATATTTATACATTTTCTATACACATTGATTTATATTTTTTCCAAAAATGGTTTATTTTAGATAATAAGTTATAATTAATTATAGTTTGAAACAATTTTTACCAGTATTGCCAATATTTCATTTTAATTAGTGACACTTTTCATCAACCATGAAATCAGTCTTATTTCATTAAAACCGACTTTGTTCTATCAGATTTGTTTTATTACATTAGATTCAAATTATATGTAGTAGATTAAGATTATTTAAATTTAATGCAACTTTTATAAAAGAAAGTTTTATTTATATATGTTCTTTTGTTACATTTGAATTTAGGGGCCAATACAGCCAACTCATGGTTATATGTGATATATGGCTCATAATCGAATAGACCTCAAATTTAAGATATGATTTCTTATACACCGGATTTTTGAAATCGGAAAACTCGCTAAATCGGAAAATTTTTTATATAAAAAAAATTGTTAAATCGATTGAATTTATTTAACAAGAATATATAGTTTTCAGTGTTTCAATTTTTTCCCCTATATTCACTCTACGAGGGTTTTAAGGTTTTAATCTAATTACGGTATCTTATACTATTTAGAGATAATATTTTTTATTATGACTAGATCAGTCCTGTAGACTCAAGCTCTGCTAACACCAACCTTCCCCATGTGTTACGTGGTCTACCAGGTTTTCTTTTATCCGTTGGATTCCACTCGAACGCGGTTCTCAATGGGATTTTTACGAAGTATGTGGTCAATCCATCTCCAGCGTCTTCTCAACATAGAATATTTAATTTCTTTTTCACTACAAAGTTACCAGAGCGCTTCGTTGTTAATTGTATTAGACCAGAATATACGCTTAATAAACGAAGATTGTTGGATCTTATTAAGTCTTTACACGTTGTCTACTTTAGTACTTGGAAAATATCGGTTTTGATAAAATTTGTATTATTTTTAGTATATAATATTATTTAAGACTCAAGTATGGCATAGAATTTTTGTGGGAAAGTCTATGTGTAAATGCGACAAGAAATTTTTAGATTCACTCTTATATTCTATTATATTTTCAACAGCATTCCATCGGTCATTGCTTAATCTATATAATAATAACATAATATGTTATATAGAAAAATCAACTACAAAATTTTGTTGTTTATTAAATTGTATATTATGGTATAACGTATATAGAATAGAAAACGATAGAGTTTTGTCGTTAAATTAGTTTACTACAGAATTTTGTCGTTCGTTTAATTTCACATTTACTTAATTACACAATGAATAATAAAATTGTATATTGATTAAGTAAAATTGGTAGCAATACAATTTCATTACATTTTGCATTCGAAACATGGGGTCTTTGGTATATTGAACATTTCTGATGTGTAGGGGACAATATAAAATATTTAGTTTACTAGTATAATAGATTCACTGGAATGTTAAAATACGCTCTATATAATGGTCTTGTCTTAAAAATTGAGACAAGACACAATTTTTTGAAACAAGAGTTTTATTCGTCCGCTGAGTTGAAAGTGCTGCAAAAAAAGCAAGAAATCTCTTACTAAAGCACGGTTGCCACTTGAAAATTTTTTTCTGTACCAAAATTGGTTTAAAAAGGTACCATTTCTGTAAAAAAAGGTCCAAAATTTTTTTGGACCTTTTTGTTTTTTCGTTCTGTGTTTTTCATAGTGTTATAAATGAACAAAATATAAAATAGTGGAAAGTTGCATTAATAAAAAAAATTAATTGTAAATATCCACAATAAAGTTGGGTCGTCAAAAATTCACCATTTTTTGAACATGAGTACCAAACGGAAAAAAAAGTACCAATTTTGGTACTAAAGTACCATAAGTGGCAACCGTGTACTAAAGTCTCTAATTTGTGAGTAGAACAACAGCATTACTCTCTTCATTTAAGACTAATTATAAAGTATCTAATCATCTAAAGATGGATCCACACCTGAACGAACGCTTATGAACGAATGAATGAATAGGTTATCGTAGATGGAAAAGTTCATTCGACTGCAAAAAAAAATTTGCTAAAGCGGTAATTGATCTGCTGTTAACGTTTATAAAAAATTTTTATGATTATTCTGACAATATCTTACAAAAGTTGTCTAATCAGCCAAAAAATTTAATTCTTTTAACTGTATATAATTTTCGTCCAAAATTAAATTTTCAAATTTACTATTTTGAAACATTGCTTTTAGACCTCTACTTATTTTAATTTTTAAGTAAATATTTCATGTTATACTAAATTTAATTTATTTTGTATTTTGAACACATATATGCGACTTGTTAATTGTGAAATCATAATGTTTGATATAAATTACAACAGTGATGCCGATGTGTATATCAGCAAAATGCTTCAGTAAGAGACTTTAGCAAGAGACCTTAGTAAAAGAGTTCTTGTTTTTTTGTCGCACTTCGGAACGGCAGAATACACCTAAAATTACAATGAAATCAAAGATTTTTAATAAAGCTCAAGCAGAATTGCATATTATATTTTGTTAAGTGAACTTATTTTAAAAGTAGATTTCTAAAATTTCATAAATAAAAGTTTTATATATTTTATTAAATAAAATTTATAAACTAACTAAAAAATTAATAAAATTCTGCTCCTTAGAACTTCGCAATAAATGCTTTAATCCAAAAAATATGTGTTTTTTGTATAAAACATAAATATGTAACATAAGATTGAACTTTGTTATCCTTTTCGTTGAAATCCTTCTGAAGTACTCTTTGTTTAAGTGTACATAAGAATTTCTAACTTTATAAAAACTTTAAAAATTACATACAAAAATTTTGTGATAAATTTAGAAATCCTTGCCAAGAGCAGAACATACGCCTTCAGCACTAGAAACACCGAACACACGCACAAAAATGTCGATAAGAGCCAAGAGCAGATATTCCGGTAACGATTTTAATTAAAAATTCCTTGTAACGTCTGCCAGCGTGTTCCATTGTGTACTGACTGCGCAACCTTGAACTTTAACTCATTTAAATAATTCATTTAACTGTTGCTTAATTGCGAATCCCTTGGACTACCTCACTGCAAGTTACGTCATTAATGTCTATGGTAGAAACTTCATTTTCCTTTTGCTATTATTTTTAATTTTCACATTTCTCTTTTGTTTCATTATAGACAGAAACGTACGTACACACGCATACAAACATACGCATACCTATATACATATTATAAAATGGAAGCAATGTTAATTTTTTTGTTTCATTTTCATTACGTTTCCATTTGTAATTACAAATTTTTGCCTCTGTACGTGCATGTGACGATGCTTCAGTTTAAGCCAGCAACTCCTTTTCAAAGCAGAAAGTTGTTGGGAATAAGGGTTGGCTCGTTACTGTAGTTCAAGTCGTTTTAACAATTTTACTTTGCTTTGCCTTTCGTTGTGTTTCAGTAGAGTTATTGGTAGGGCATGCGCATTGGTGCATTCAATGATGTAGTTTCCCCTCCTAATAGAAGAGTAGAAAAGAGTAAAATCAAATATTCAATCCAAATATTGTAGTGCATAAAGTGTACGTGTATTAAGTAATGAGAGACGGAGGAAAACTAAAATTAAAGAAGGCAACAGAAGAATTGAAAAGCAGCGCTGCTACTGCGTATGTTAGGAATAAAATACAGTCATAATGGCTGGCTGTTGTTGAAGCTGAAGGATATGCTGATTTTCGACAGCAGCAGTCACAACAGCACCCGAGGGGTTGTTGCAAAAAGAAATATAAAAAAAAAATTTTTTTGCAAAAAAAAACATAAAATAAATAAATAAATGTGAAACAGGGTTAACTGTTGCCGGGACGTAGTGAGGTATAAGAGCACTGCAAACATGTATTCATACGTACTTCGCGTTTTATGGTATATATTCTTTTACTTGCTACTTTTTTAAAATTTCTATACTTTTTCTCATATCCTTTATTTGATTCTTGTTTTTCTTATTTCTGAGTGAAAATTCCAATTTGCATATTTTGATGTGTGTTCGCTTTACAAATTCAACATTCAACATTTCATATTATTTGTAGTGTACAATGTATGATATTTTCTATTGATATGACTCGAGCTCGTCACATATTCCATCCATACTCGTTATCCATACTCGTCATCCATACTCGCTATCCATACTCGTTGTGTTGAGTGTGTGCGTTATTTTAAATGTTCTGATATTTTCCCATAATAGCAAAATTTTACATATTATTTTTATATGGTTTTCAGTTTTTTTTTAGTTTTACGCTCATGGCTAAATCCTTTCGTTCTTTTTAATTTCGGATCTTTTTATTAGAATATTTTCATAGTAGCTGTCGATACACCCACAGAAAATGGATTTATGCCAGCCCAAGCCGCTTTCAGGCACTCATACGCTCCTCACGCTTACTCATTTATGTACAATTGTTTCATTTAAAAATATTTTGCATATTTTTCTTGAAAATATTGTATAGAATATTTTTTTCTCTGCGGAGGAAAATTATAATAAAAAATTGTTACAGGCATCCATATTTTATGCATATTTTTGATTTTTTTCAATTTAAAATAAATTTATTTTTGCATGGAATTTTTATTTGAAATTCATTTTGAAAATATTTTGGTTAGATTGTCTTTAAATAATGTTTTTATTATTTAAAAATATTTTAATCTAAAATATTGACATACATTTTTTTAGTATTCATTATTAAATAGACAGTAGTTAATCCGATATGGTTTTTATTATAAATATTAATAAATAAAAATTAAAATTAGAAGGAAATAACTGATAGTTGTATTTTAGCAATAATTTTTATTATAGTGAAGAAAGAAAAAGTTTTTAAGTAAAATTGGTCTATACACATATAGGTTTTATCAAGTTTTCAAGAGGACGTGGGTTTGGAGTCTATATATTGTACTTGAAATAATGTTGTTCAGGAATAAGCTTTTCAAATCCAATATTTTAAGTACATATAATAATTCAAATTAATTAGTGAAAAAAACACTATCAATATAGATACTTTAATGTTGTTGTTAAAGATGTTATCGTTCATAAGGTGTTAGTTATTGCGTATTGAAAATTCAATACTTAATATAATATTTCAAACCATATTTTTAATGCATTGTTACTTAATCAAGTCCATAAATAATATTATGATGCTATCAAACAATATATTGTACAAACAGTATATGGTCTGTTTACTGGCTAACAACGTTCTGTGCTTTAATACATCTATAGGACTAGCTGGGGAGTATCAAGGGTCTTTGAGTAAGGATGAAGGTAGAAAGTTAGATCAACCGGCTCACAGTGCTGCAGGATTAAAATTAGATGATAAAGACTCAGAATTATTTCAACCAACAGAGATATTAAAATAAAATTTTTTAATTTGCGTATCGGAATCTCTTCAAATTTGGACCAAAAAATTGGTCAACTTTTTAATTTTCTTTTTGAATATTTTGAAAATTATAATATGCAGAAAAATTAAATTTAGTACACAAAATACTTATAGAAGTAAAAAGATGCAAACATTAATTACTTAAAAAATATTTAATGTATCAATATCAAGCAATTCGGTTAAAAAACCATGAAATTATCACATATATTTAGAGACAGGTCTGAATAAGAAAGCCTAAATTCTTTATTATTATACATATAGCTAATTTATTCTAAGAATGACTAAATTCTTTATTATTATATATATAGCTAATTTATTCTAATTCCGTTTCGCAATGGACAATGAGGCGCTTTCATAAATCTATTGGTTCAGAAAATACCGAATTTCGATCGTTTAACTTTAATTCTACTACACTGTGTGGCGTTTTCTCCTAAAATAATATTAAGCTAAAATATCGCGCTGTTTATATCGCAAAACCAAATTATTTTAGATAAATTTTCATTACTTAGCACTTTACTAAACTTTCAGTGCTTTTTAGTTCTTAGAGTACGAAAATGACTAAAAAATTTAATGTTGTTTGTGAAATAGTCAATTAAGAAAGACTGAACAGCTTTAGCAGACTAATCCAAAACCAAATGGCAATGCTGAATGCTCTCAATGATAAAAATTGGCTTAAATTGGGCGCGTTTATCATTTGCATCTTAATATATTTACAAAAATAATAGATAGAAGTTATTACTAAAAGAATATACTACAAGCAAAATCAATAGTTAAGTAATTTATTAAAAACTTGACGTAACTATATATACATAGCATTTAATAAATATATATTAGTACTACTATAGCATTGAGACGATATCACCTAATGTATTTTGCAATTAATTTTCTAAATAAAGAATATCAGTAGGTACTTATAGCTTATTCACACGGAAAAGGTTAATCTGCATCAACTGCTGTTCCGAATTGAGTGATTGTAGTTGTTTAAGTTTTTGTTTAAAAAACTTGGATTCTATCAAAGTCAAAGTTAAAGTCAATTATGACGAAGAATCTATTGTCTTAATAGAAACTATTTTTAATAGAAAATGTATAGACCCGTAGTGAATGAAAACAAAATTTTTTTATTTTCATTGATTTCATTTTTGGCTGACAATACTGCTATTTCAGGTATTGCCAAATAGTCAGTACAAATAGTAATATATATACATACATATTAAATTTAGTGGAGTTACTTATTAATAGCTTTAAGCTGTCTAAATCTGAATATGTCATAATTACATGGATTACCTTAAGCAGCAATTTTAAGCAAATACGGTTTTTACAAATCGGCTCTGTTCAAATAACTGTGATGTTATTTAATAAATACTTTGATCAGATATTGAAAAAAATTTTACTTATTTATTAGTGAACTTATTTTTATTTTAATATATTCTTGAAACAAAATGTTGTATTATATTTTCAATAATGCTGTTGCTACATATAAATAATTTACTATTTTGCAATATCTACTTATATGAAGCTTGTACATATAGACCAATTCTAAATGCATATAAGACAACAATGTTGTTGTTGTAAATTTGTTTATTTCTTTAAATAATAATTGTTTCTTTGTTATTGCAAATAATCCTAGCATTTGAATTTCTGAAAATTTGTTGATTCCTCTTGACTGAGTTAAAATAAAAATGGTACATAGTAATATATGAAAATAAGATGAAATAAGAAACTACAATCAAAAAGGTGCGAATAAGTATTTCATTAGATATGAGAAGAAAACATTAGTACAAATAATATTAAATAATATTTGTAGATAATTGAACTTGCAACAATGCCAATAAGTACAAACATTTTAAATTAAATAAGTACACCAATATTTCATACATATCACGAAATATTTTCCACGTTTCTACAATGTAATTAATTTACTAAGTACGCTTCGGATTTACGTAAAAGAATTAATTGCTAATAATTAACGGAAAAAAATTGTTTTAAAATATTTTTTGGCTGTAAAAATTTAAAGCAATTTTTTTTTATTATTTTTATTAGTTCAATAAAATAATAAATCCCAACAAAACTAATTGATAACAATAATAATAGTAACCCTTCATTTGATTCAAGTTTATTCAACTTTCCAACAACCTCAACGACCCCAACCCGGTAAAAAAATAAAAATGTTTAAATGACAACAACTTCCTGCTAAATTGGCGGTCGCAGTTGTTATTGCATTAATGAAGATTGCGGTTTCTGTTGCCATCAGTGAAAGCATCACCTTGACCTTGAAACCCATATTTAAAATAATTCACTCAGTCTTTACTGAAAAAAAATCATCAGCATCACAAACGAGTCGTAGTGTAAAGACAGAAGCAACCATTATCTCATCAGGCGCGCCTTCTCATTTATAAATAGCAACAACAACAATAGCAACAACAGCAAAAAGTATACTAACAAGCACAGCAACATTAATAGCATCCACAACCAACAACACACAAAAAAAAAACCACAATAATAATAAAAAAATGAAAAGGAAATGAAAAAAGTAAATTAAGGACATATCTCATGCTTAAGTAGGATTGCAGGTTCATCAGCTGCAAATGCGCTCATTATCATTTACTCATCTCATTTCGTTTCATTCATTTACTGCTTTCAGGAGTCATGAAGACTCGAGTCAAAGCCAAAAAGCCGCTCTCTTATGAAATTTGCTTATCAACGTGAGTGCAGCGGCAGCAAAGCCAGTAGAAGCAGCGAGCGCGCGTAAATAGTAACACCAAATACCAATGAAAACAAAAACAACACCATAGATTTCAATGATTAAATAGGAACAGAAAAACAAAAAAAAAACAGAAAGAAAAAACGACTATTAATGGAGAATGAAATTATGAAATGAAAGAGCGGGAAAAAGTGGTTAGGAAGGATGCAGAGAACTTTGCAACATGAAAGAACAGAGCAGCGAAAAAGGTAAAATTAAAAGCATCAATTTTACTGCAAACTTCGTTAACATTTATGCAATGAACATTAACACAAAAAAGTAAGCACACTACTCCCTCCCACCTGCAACACCCATGGCAAACAACCGAACGCTAATCAACGGAAACAGCGCGCCAAGCATACGGGTATTGAGCAATGCGCTTAATCCTTGTTTAAACATTCAACAGCATCAGAATGCGTTCATTTCCGTTTTGTAATGAAAGCGAAAAAACAAACAAAAAGTCATTCCAGGATTTCATGCGAAAAAAAAATATAAAGCACGAGCTGCAAAAATTGTTTTAACTTTGAGCGCCAAAACACATTTGAGCTGCTGCATCAGCATAAATTCATTACCCTTGCTGCTGCTGATAAATACCATGTGTTGGTATGCACTTTTAAAGAGGAGCCCACCTTCGTAATACTGAGAACAATATTGAACAGACGTATAAGTAATTTATAAGGATTAAACTAATAAAATAGAGAAAGTAAAAACTTGAAAAAGAAAATAATGACATCGATTCTTTAATTCAGATTTAAAGATTTAGATTTATTGCGTATTTTAGCAATGGTGTTAGTGCTTAAGTTTAATTCAAATTTATACATTATTTAAAATATCATTTTCATTTGAAGCTTTATATTATTATTACTTTCATACTCTATTAGGAGCTTAAAGAGTTCACAAAAATCTTCGACTGGTTACTATTTTGTGCTATGGCTCTCAACTCGTTAAACAATTTGCCCGTCTCCTTCTCTACGCCATTGTTGGTTTGCCTCTGCGCCTAGTCCCCTGGGGGTTCCAAGTAAGTACACCATGCGCGATATCTTTATAAGGCTTACGCAGTGTACGCCCAATCTATCCATACTTTTTTACTTCTTATCTCGCTGTTTACTTTACATTATTCTACATTATATTCATTGTACATTATTCTCTATAACTCTCCATTTGAAATCGTTCTAGGCCACCATAAGCCTAATATGTTGCGCAGACATCGATTGATAAGTGATTGCAATCTTCTTTCGATTTCGGAGTAAGCAAATCAGGTTTCCGTCCCATATAGGTTTGAATATATTAAATTATCAGTTGAGTGAGGAAGTTAAGATGAAACTTTATATTATTGCCTGTCCAAATACAGCTGATAAATATTTTAATTTTGCATACCAATTCATACATAATACATTTATTAATAAGTCCGTAGGATCGATGAAATAATTAAAAAATATGCAGGGATCCCTTTAATAATAGGTGGTGACTTCAACGCTAGAGTGGGTGAAGAGGGTGCTCAAGAATTCTTATCTGAAATTAGTTCTATTTTCATATCTAAAAGAAGATCTCTTGACTCAATATTGAATACGCGTGGTAAAAATATATTAGAATTTATAGAAAATAATGGCTTTATTTTGCTTAACGGTTGCACAGACGGTGACATCCCAGCAAGTTTTACATTTTCAAACAAAAATGGAAACAGTACTATTGATTTAATTTTGGTCAACGTCGCTGCAATCCCATTTATAAAAAGCCTAGAAGTACAAGCGCTTGCTTCTGGCTCAGACCATTTCCCGGTAATCCTAAAACTTGAATTACCTATCGGCACTAGTAATATATGTAAATTGTATAAATGTAACTTCTTGTAAGCAAACCAGATTAAAATGGGATACAAAAAAGTTTGACATTTTTACAATGCACATGAACCGTTGTCTTGAATCATTAAACATGAATCATCACTTCTGTTCTTTATCCATTGACCAACAAAGTGATCTAATCATATCCTCCATACAAAAATCAGCTCAAGCATCAGAAATGGTAATTACAAAATCCTTTATGCCTCCTTATTATACTTCTCAGCCATGGTTTGACTCAGAGCTACGGGCCTCAAAGAAAAATCTAAATCATGCCCTAAAACAGTGCAAGCGTCAAAGCTTTTCACCTGAAACCAAAACGGTATACATTGTTTTAAAAGCAAATTACAAAAAAATGCTGTCTGAAAAAAGAACGGAATATGAAATTAAGGTCAAAAATAAGTTCTTTAATGTAAAAAGTTCGAAAGACTTTTGGAATCTTATTAAATCGTACAATCGAAAACCTTTTGTCAACAACCCCATACCAAATTCTGTTTGGAAATTCTTCTACGAACAAATTTATCCACCTCGTCCTACCATTGAACATATACTGTCTGAAAACTTTATCGAAGCGCTGGATTCGGAAATAATAATTGAAATAAAAACAGCAATAAATAAAATCAAAATCAATAAGGCTCCAGGCGAAGATACGATTACGGCAGAGTTCTTTAAGAATTTATCTAGTCAATGGATTTATATCCTACAGTCTGTATTCAATAACATTCTCTTAACTGGAAGCACACCAGCTTCTTGGTCACGATCCGTACTTGTTATGTTACACAAAAAAGGTGATATAAACTCACCCGAAAACTATAGAGGCATTGCTCTATGCAATATTATCTTAAAAATTTTTACCCATATTCTGCATGATCGCCTCTTGCCATGGGCGGAACAACACAATAAAATTCCTGAGTCGCAAAATGGGTTTAGAAAAAAAAGATCATGTACTGATAATATTTTTACTCTTCAAACAACAATTCAATTACATCTACGTCTAAAAAGTAACTCTGCTTACGGACTTTTTATTGATTTCAAAAGGGCATTTGATTCTATTGACCAGATGCTGCTCTGGCAAAAACTTCATTCGCAAGGTATAAGTTCGCGCCTAATTAAAATTCTCCAATCTATTTACGACAAGGCTTTCTTCGTGATCAAACTTCAACAAAAAGACTCCGATCCTATCTCTGTTACTGAAGGCGTTCTCCAAGGAGAAATTCTCAGTCCTCTCCTTTTCATATTGTTTATTGCTGATCTTGAGAAAGAACTAAGGAATGCAAATATTGAAGGGATCAATATTAATGGTCTACACGATATTTTGATGCTGCTTTTTGCAGATGACGCCGTTGTTCTAGCCAGGTCCCCTATTATTTTACGAAAAATTCTATTAGCACTTGAAAGCTACTGCGAAAAAAACAAACTTGTTGTAAACACGGAAAAAACCCAAATTGTCCACTTTAGAAGAGGGGGAAGGCCAATAGCAGAAAATTTCTTTTACAAATGTCAAAAAAATTTCTGTCGTGAAGTCCTACACATACTTAGGAGTAAATTTCTCAAGCTCCACATTAGGCAAATGTGCAGCAGAAACTGCCATAAGAAAAGGGAAAATGGCGCTCGGTACGGCAATACAAACTATAAGTAAATTTAAATCTGATTCTTGGGAAGGTCGGGCTAAACTTTTCGACTGTACTGTATCCGTAACACTTTTATATGCATCAGAAGTGTGGGGTCTACGTTACTGTGAATCACTAGAAATCGTTCAATCAACGTACTACAAACGTTTGTTAGCACTCCCCCAAGCTACGAACAATGCAGAACTTAGACTTGAACTAGGCCTTGTAAAAATCTCATATAGAGTTTTCAAACGCGCAATCGATTTCATTATACAAATTCTCCAAATGGACCAATCAAGATATCCCAAACAATGTCTCCTTCGTCTCATTTACCTACACGTAAATAATTCTTCTACAAGTGAATTTAATTGGGTTACACAATTTAATGAGTTTCTTAAAGTTGTAAATATGACAAACTTGTGGAAAACACCGACTGCAGCAACTTGGATTGATAACCGAACTACGGCCCTTGAACGCTATCATAGATATCTTAAATTCAAAGACATTCTAAAAGCCGCCAACTCACAATCCATGAATTGCAATTTATTAAGAGCCCTGGATGACAAACCTGCCTGCTACCTCTTTGACCGTAAGCAATTTTTTATGGCAAAGGTTATCGCCCAATTGCGGTTGTCATCAACTCACTGCACTCGTTTTTGTATTAACGGGCAAATTCATAGACTCGAAATCAACAACCTTTGTACACTTTGTAATTTAAAAACTGAAGAAACGTTGAATCACTTTATGTTTGAGTGCCCTATTTACTCCTCAGTAAGAGATCACCATCTTTGTTTCTTACTTACAGTCTTTAGAGACAATAAATCTCTCATTTTCAACTGCATTGATCCGCAATCATCTAAAGCAATATTCACATATATAGTAAATAGTCTTAAAATCAGATCATTTATTATAAACGAATAAGATTTTGCAAAATTACAATTATTTCCCTACTATTTATTTAACTTAACCTTTTTTTTGTTTTTATCTAATATTTTTATTAAATCTAATTAGTAATATTTTTAATTTAAATTAAAAATAAGTATACATCAAACCTCCTTCTGTTACAACTATAAGTTCAGAAGCAGAAGTAAATAAATGTTGAATTGAAAAATTGAAATAAGTCCGTAGGATAACGGACTAGCAGCAACACTAATGAAAAATCCATATAAATTTTAAAAAATGGCGATTATCTGTCCAATTTTCATGATTTCTGAATGATTACTCATTTGTAATTAATGAGTAAAACTACAACATTTCTGTTTTGATTAACAGATAGAATTAAAATCAGAACTGATGTAGTGATGCTACTTTTTAGGTTTTCAGAACAATGCATACAAGGCAATTTCTTGTCATTGTTTTTTATGGGAAAAAATACTGAGGCATCAAAAGGTTGACTTGATATGTGGTACCCGGACTCTACTCTATCGAGATAAATGATAGAGAAGTGGCTTGCGCTGGTCATCCGAAAGAGGTTGTGATACGGGATATTATAGAAAAAGTCGACAAAAGCGTTTCGGAAAATTGCAAAGTGAGTTTGCTGGAGACAGTAGCCACCTTACAGATTCACAGGTATGTGTTGGTTTCATTTGGAAGAACTTTTATCTATGAGAAATATCTTGATCAAACACAATAATGAGTTGATAACTTGGATTCAAACTTTCACTCCAGTGTCAAATAATAAAACTTGCATTCAAATCTTCACTGCAGTATCGAATCAGAATCCTGCTTAGTAGATAACTAAGAAAATCAGAAAATCACGAAACGTCGACCTCATATAAAGAAGAAACAAGTTCTCCTTCATTAACATAATGGACCCTCTCACTAGTCGTTATCTATCATGGTCAGATCGCATAATTACACATTGAATTGCTTCTGCGTCTTTGAATTGTATTAACTAAATTTGGATCCCAGCGATTACTAACTGTTCGCGGCTTTCAAGAAAAAAAGAAAAATTTTTGAGATTTAGCTCCGATGAAATAATCATCGCCGAAACCAAAGCATATTTTAAGGTTAAAGATTTATCGTTCAGCAAACGGGGTTTTGAAATGTTAGAGAAGCGATGGAATAATTGTATTCTCTGGAAGAAGAAATGTTCATGAATAAAGTTTTCAAAGGTTTTTATTTTGTTAGTTGTACTACGTATTTATCAGCACATAAAAATAATTTTTTTTTTCTGTTACTAAACAAAGACAAAAAAATCCTTATTAATAAGTTAAGTTTTACTATACCTTTCATAGTTGTAGATGAATGATTTCTTTTTTCTCTCTTCACCGAATAATTGGAAGATACTAATTAAGTTAAAAAAGCGTATAACATATAGCATATGTTACATAGCATATAACATAGCTGAAAAAAGGATAATTCTTAATTAAAGTTTATATATAAATTATATAAAATTCATATAATATAATATAAAATACATATATAATATATGTAATATGTAAATAGATATATATATTAATATAAAATATATTAATTTCTGCAAAGTATAAATAATCCCTATTTAATATATTTGTATGAAGTGTGTTTTGTTAGAGGAATTAGAGGAAAATTCAGAATTTTTTAATTTCTATTTGGTTTTTTTAAAATAAATTTAAATTAGGAATTTACTTTTAGTAACTTGAAAAATATATTGTATTATATTATAGTTCTACTCCTGAAAAGGAAGTAAATTAAAGTGCTCAACTCTTGACTCAATTATTAGATGTACTCTAAAATTTGGAATTCAATTTGCAAATCCGATTTCAACTTCCTTTGGGGAAAAAGCCAAATGATGAATTGCGAAAAATTTAACAAGAAATTGCCATTTCGCATGAAACGCATTCGTAAGTAAGTTGACAACACATATGAGGCTATGTGGTTGGAGTGAAAGATAGCGAACACTTACGAGTATATGAAAGTGCGTGTTTTTTTTCCTTAGAAGATAAAAGCGGAAGTGCTTGAGAAGACCAGCAAGCACCTTTACACGTACTCACATCTCATTAATTTGTGATTGATACGTTTGTGAGCTTGTGAAGCATTATAAATGAAATTGAAGTGTGATCCCATTACAAAACAGAAGCCGAAGATATACATGACATAAAAAGAAGTAAAATAAATAAATTTACATTTCAAAATGTCGTCAATTTTTAACATTTGATGGATTTGCCTGTATTGACATCTAAGTCACTAAAATATCTTATTACAAAAGTACAAGAGAGCAGCCATCTTTATTTTAGGAATGTGCTTAGATATACCCAAACCGGCAGGATACGCGCGTACACACATGCAAGCAGACGCATACACAGACGCAATCACATGTGTTATGTGAATGTATAATTTTTTTATTTTGCACATTTATTTTTCAACTTCGATTTTTGTTCATTTTTGCAAATTGACACCCGCTACTCCGACCATTTGCAACAAAAATGGAACTCATGCCGGAAGCGTGAAAATCTAACAACAACTAAAGTAAAAGAAGCGAAAATATTACAAATGGAAAATTACGGGTGCTGGTAATAACGCGTGCAATGCACACTTGGATTCATACACCAACGCACACATCTACATCCACACCCTAAGACTTTTCTTTGCTTCACCACTCGCTTTTTGCCTGTATTATCTACCATCCACTATTCGTTGTTTTTTGGTAGTGCCGCATTCCCAGGATATGCTTAGATGACTGGGCGTTTGCATTTTCAGGTTGCTTTCAATTCAATTTCCTTGAACTCTTTGAGTTTTTGCAAATGTCATGTGACATATCATATGATTTCGGGTTTCTTTTTAAATTACATTTGTTGGTATGGTTAATGATATTGTTGCTACAGAGAGACATTTTCCCCATTGGTTTCATTTTACATTGAGTGTTGTTGTTCTGTTGTTGAAGTTGATTTATCAATTTTCAAAAATATTTTCACACTTATGAATAATTCCTTTTTATTTATAAATTTTTGTTTTTTTTCTTCTATGTGTCATTCGGATTTTTAATATCGATGAATTTTAACACTTCATAAATCTTTTATTGCTTCATACTACTCTGTAGATTATGAAATCCCTAAATTGTATACATTCTTGCAGAAATATATTATAAGTATAAACAGGGTGATCAAATTTATATCCCACAAATTTTAAAAATTTTATCATCAAGTAGAGTTACTTCAGATTCAGATTCTAAAATTCATAAATAAATACTTTTTGGCATATTTCTATATATCATTAGAGGTTTTAGTATTGATACACTTATGCAAAAATGTACTACAGGTATAACGAGATGATCAATCTAATATCACATATATTACTCTATAAATTTTGGATACTTTTGATTAGTCTATGGCAAATTATTATTGGACGACAATATCCCCAGACTAATTGAGTACCATCAATTAGATATCATTTTAAGTAGCCACAATTTTTTAAGGCATTAATTAAAATAAGATTTGTGTTTTCAATTACTTAAAATTCAGTTCTTAACAACTCGAAGCCTTAAAGCCATAATTTCGGCTTTAAAGTCACTAAAAATAGCCCAGTTACGTGATGAAAACATAATTCTTAGATATGAAGCGTTTATAAGCTGTTCAAAGTTTAGTACCCAAAAGCTCGAAGTAGTACACTATTTATTGATTTTATCGGCTTTAAAGTAACTTAAAACATATTCAGTTTTTAATGGAATCATCATCTTTAGAGAAGAAGCTCATCAAGACGGTAAAGTCTGGCTATTGTGATTATATTTTAAATATGTTATTGCCTTAAAAGGGAACTACTTTAAAACAAAGTCTGTTTTTTTTTTCTTTCTTCAAGATTTCCTGCAGTTTTCACTATTAAAAATTAGCTTAAGAGTTAACATTTCCAACAGCGGACCTGTTATGCTAAAATCGCATTGCAGGTGACTTAGATAACCAATTATACAAGAACTATCTTTTTATGTTATGCTGCTTTTATTGGCGAAGTACAGCTTTTGCACAGATTTTAAAATTTATTTGAACGTTTTCTGAAAACGAAATGATTTTGCATTATTTAAGGGCTTTCTCCTAAGAGAGAAAGTGTTTGGATGGGATAACTCTTTTCATAACATGCCATGCATCTGCAGAAAGATACAATTAATTAAGATGCTATAAAAGATGAAAATGTATGGTTCTCATTTGACTATCTTCTATACATACTTTTACATTTGCTTATTTTATAACATTAATTTGGATATATGTGTTTTTATAATACAAATAAATGCTTGATTGCGAAGTAAGTGATAATTAACTACTTCTGATGAAGTGATAAACAATAATCTAGTCAAGGCGCAAAGAGGGGTTTTGAAGAAACCTTGTAGTTAATAGAGAGTAAAAGTGCTCAGGTGCACTGACTCAACTAGCCTCAACATAATATACTTCTGAATGAATTAATCATTATTAATACAAACTAAATACATTTTCTTAATATAAATATACTATGAGAAGACATAAAAAATAAAGCAGAAACAGTTCAATGATAATTTTAATCAATAAGTACAAGTCATTTATTCTGTTTCTTTAAACATAACCACTTTGAAGGAAACCTTTTCATAAGTAAAATAACTTCTTATAAAAAGTCTTCAGAAGGACTAGTAAATAATTATTTAGAAATTTGAAGTTTTCCATTGCTTTGCTATCCATTTTGCTCTATAACTGACTGGTTCCAATTCTTTGCACAGAAAAGGTTGACACACGTCCTTTTAATACATTGAACCGCACAACTTTACACAAAAAAAAACAAATAAAAAAATTACGCATGACATGTAAAAGGGCAAAATGACTGCTTTTATTGAAATTTGAATTTAAAATTTGAAATTTTTTTAAAAGAAATTCTGTATCCTTTTAGCATGAGATTCTTTACTGATGTGAGTGTGGGGAATATGCGTTGACTTTGTCATCTACTCGAATGTCAAATAAGCTCGTGTGCGTATGAACAATAATATATGAGTTTGTAATGCAAAAAAATTGCTTAAATGAAATCAAATTTGCTACTGATTCTTATCGCAAATGCATGAAATCACGCGTCATATCAAAATTCACATCAAAAATGCCAGAAACGTACCCAACAAATACAACAACAACAACAGAGCAGAATCACTGCAGTTGAGTACTTTGAAATATCAGTCTTGATATACACGTCTCACTCTTTTTTTCCCGTGTACAATAAAAGCAAGGGTCGAATGTCAATTGATTCCAATTTGCCATTTTGTGATTTTTTTACGTATATTTTATAATATTTTCTTTTCCATGAAAAAAATAAACAAAATGGAAATGGCGTTTATTTCTGATGATTCTTTTAACATTTAAAAAAAATTGTAAAAATCAATTTAAGAAAAAAACAGAAAAATCTCTTAATCTTTTAGTTCCAATTTAAAAATCCAAGCAAATTTGTAGAAAATATTATTTTATTATTTAGTACCTCTCATTACCTATTGTTTTGAAATTATTTCAAATTATAATTAATTGAGTTATACAGATTTTTATAACCTTTGTATACACCTACAAAATTCTGTATAGAATATATTAACGAAATCGCGATCAATCCGTAATTATCCATCTATCCTTTTTTTCTTTTAATTTTGGTTTTGTCGAATAAAAGTGTACACTTGTATATTTAAGAACCGATGCTGGATGGAATGAAAAAAACTTCTCGACTTATGTATAAAATAGACACAACTAAGATTTGCTCATGATTTATAAAAATGTATAACAACATACAGAAATAGGATTTAATACACAATAAAAATGATAAAAAAATGAAAATGATAATGAAAAATGATAAAAAGATTGAAATTTAGATGTATGGAGAACTGGCATACAAAATGGAGATTAACGGTAATTACTTAATATGTCTCACATAATATACAAATCAGGTCATATGATAACTTTGTAGATTATTTATATATGACTTTGTCAAAAATCATGAAATATCTTATAAAAAAATTACTTAATAATCAAAGAAAATAACAAAAAAGGGAATTGTGTCATTCAATGATATAGGAAGAAAATACATCATAAACTAATTGAATGTACGTGGTTCTACTAGAAAAATATGAATTACTACATAAAAAATTTATAAAAAGGAGCATTTAAACTTTAAAAAAAAATCTGGACTAAAAACAATTCTTTATTTGGAAGGTTTAGAACAGTAATGAAGGCACAACAACAACAAAAAATTGATTAATTTTTTGAAATTTGGTCGACTATACAACGGTGTTTCGAGTATTGTCATCAGTGACTCAATATCAGTGATCTAATGTTCGAATTCTTATTTAATTAATTTATATATATAATTTGTTGCACTGCAAGTGCAAGGCTTAGAATTCATTCCTGGTAAATTAGAAATGATAACAAGTAGCAAAGGCTGACTTTCTTTATTTAATTGTTATATGTAGAAGGACTTATAACAGGACTTTGTAATTCAAACTATGTAAGAGAATTGCCTACTCAAAAACTAAGACCAGAAATAACTGAACGATATTGGGGATAAATACTACAAAAAATCTGTATAATGAAATTGGAAGCAGAAATAAATAATATTAAATATGAAAATAATATTATATTATAAACTGTTATCAATTTTATAATAAAATTGTATTATTTTATTATAATAATAATATTATTAGTGTTTAAAATTTTATTCAATCACCTAACTTAATATCGATAATGGTGCCAAAATGAGAATATGGTTCTATTTTTCTCAGAAATGGTTAGAATCTAAAACATTTACATTTTTGGTTTTTCATTAATGGAAGTCGTTTTGAGTTCGTTGCAATGTGAAGTTATAAAGATTTATATATTGAATAAGGGATATCAGCAGTATTGGATGAAAGAACACTGATGATAGAGGAGAATTTCTTCAATTTTGTTTAGATTTAACTCAGTTATGTGTATATATATATGTAGATATAAAAACATATATATACATATATATGTTAAAAGTGAAAAGGCTCTGTAGTATTTTTGAAAGTAATCACTAAAACAAAGTGTTTCTCAAAATAAGAAAAAAAGGAAATAAATCACATCACACAATATAGTAATAGGTTATTTATATGGTCTGCAGTATAATTTGCTTCATAGTCTTTAGTAATGCTTCAATATTATACTGCTATCTATTCCCAATTTTGAGAAGTGTATAAAAAAGATAAAAATTGTACCCCAAAAATTGCATACCCAAAGAAACCCTATTTATCTTCTAAACAAAAAGCTTCACTTATACAAATATATAATTTAGGCTATTGTATATATTTTAATTTTTTGTCTACTATATCCTAATAATATATGGGTTTATAAATTAAATGTTTTAAATATTATTTTTGGTTAGAAAGTTTTTAATTGGAAAAATTATTTTGTCTCGAAATGTTTATGTAATTTATTTTTAAAATCTTTTTTGCATGTAAAATCCTTTTATCATGCAACCATTTTCTATTGAAAAACTTTCTATATATCAGGCTTTCTACTTTGTAATTGGCATCTAAAATGAACTGACTTAATCTGTTCGAATATTACATGACAAATTTTTTTATTATTTTACGCCCTCTTTCCCTAATGTCACACTATGCCAAGGAATCATATACCTTCTCCTCCTGCCTGTCGTAAGAATCGACTAAAATCCGAACGCCATTCCGAGAGTGTTTGGAGCGTAAATGATAGTGAGTGAGGGTCAGTGCCCGCAGCTTCGGTTATCCTGAGCAATTGAGTTTGGCAGTGCGTGGTGACGTGGTTAAAACCAAAATTTACCAAAATTTACGTGAAAATAATGATGGTATTTATTGACTTTCATTTGGTTGCTGTGACGCAAAAATCAGCTGAGGTTAGATGGACTTTACTTCTTACCACGGAAGAATAATGCCAAAAACATTTCTTTGGCAGAATTGCTTAGAATTTCAATGGGGCATTTATCCTCGCATTATCTTGATACATGTGTGCAGAACACCGTGAAGTTGAGCCGATAAGGCACACATCTACGTAAAATACTGAGCCGTCTCATTCTATATTTTTGTGAATATTATTGGTTTAACTAACGACTAAGATTTCCTTTTATACTCGATCATATAATCTAAGTTATAAAATTAGCCTACGTTATTATATATATGAGATTGATGATTTATATTTTGGATGTCGGCTAGACTTCTTAGTGCATAGACTTTGAGATTACAGTGTCCACGAGTTTTGACAATTATATCTTGGATCTGATTTTCGTTCTCACTAAATTGTACTTCGGTACAATTATAAAATAGTAAGTGAATTCAAACAAAAATTTTTGTATTATATCTTTAAGGCAAACACTACATACAATGTAGTCTTCATGATAAATTTCCATTCAGCTACCATATATAAATATTATGATTTGATAAGGTTAACCTCTTTTGTAAGGGTTTCCCGACTTAAAGTCTTCGTATTCTTCATCCTTAACAAGTTGTTAGAGTATCTTTAAATTTCTCAAGAACCGCAAATCTTTTTTCTAATAAAAGAACTTCTTTAAGTTTATCAGGGTTTGCACTCATAAAACAATTTAATAAGTGTAGAATTAAAGTTAAAGTCGAAACTTCATGAAGCAAACAAATTTGTTATTATTTAAGTGGCCTGAAAAGTGTTGAAAGAATTTGCACGCATTTCGGTTCCGCAGTACTTTAGTCCGACTAAGGATCTTATGTGAGTATTCAAAGAACATTCAGAAAGTTAATATATTGAAAATGTACAAAAGCAAATAAAGGAGTCAAAGTAAAAAGTTTCTCTCAAGCAAACACATACGTGAAGAATAAGGAGAAATGCTTGTATGGAAAACAAGTAAACCAAATAAAGAAAAAGAAAAAATAAAGAAATGTAATTCGAAAACTTAAAACTTTTTACAAAAGCAATTGTTAGATTTTCCATGGTTCCGAAGAGAACTGGAAAAAACCGCGTAAGATGCTTTTTCTTTGAAAATTTATATATTTTTATGTAAAAGTTTTACAATCTTTTTATTGTGTGGCACACAAAGTAAATTTTTATTATTGTTATTAACTTCATCGAGTGCGAAAACCCTAACCTCACTAACAATCTAGCAGTCACAAAGCGTAGGCGATACATCACATATGAAAGGACTTCTCACAGACTATCAAAACATAAAAGTAATAAAAAACGCTGACAATATTTGCAAGCAAAAGGCTTTACATTGAGAAAGCAAGTGGCTCTGCTATTTTTTATTGCCAACTCCAGGCAGAGATCGCAATAAGCGTATAAGTAATATCTCTAATTTAATTTGCAATTGCAACGAACCGCAGGTCCAGCCGCCCTGTGCAGTGCATCATAGTGCATCGCAATGGAACGCATGTATTGTGTGCGCCACATTTATGCGCTTTTGAATGCTAGCCTTTGGCTATAAACAAACTTTTAATTGGCTGCCAGCTACTGTATAAGTAACGCTTTGGTTAGCCATGGCTATTACGATTTCGCGCCATGATTTATAGCAGCTGTAATGCTGCAGGATGGCATCACACGTTCCACGCGTGTTGATGGCTTGAAGGCGGTTGTTTTATGCCGAAATATTTTACGGATAAGCACCGCAATTTCGCGTCGAGGTTAAAAGGCATAAATGAAATTAATTTTCATTCCATAATTGTTTACAGTTCACTATGGCGAATCGTCGTTGGATGGATTCCAACCAAATTAGCAACAGCACGTGTAGATATTTAGGCAATTTATTCCCATTAATTATGGGTTTACTTGGTTTTCAATACTGGTGTAGCGCTATGTGCTTAAGCAGATACATAATTAGATATTTTTTAATTGGCACTTAAAATTTTTGAGGGTGTGATATATACAACAATATATAATTAAAGAAACAAATGTGTTTATAGTTGAATTTAGTTGTCCATAAATGGTTATAAGATGCAGAAAAAAAATCAAACAAATATATAATTTCCTAATGTAGATGAAGATATATGTATTATTATATGATTTTTGAAGCATTATTAATATTAATTACAACGGCAGTTACATTTCTATTTATAAAATTAAGTTAATTAGTTGTTTGATCATATAGCTATTTAAAAAATTGCCAAAATCCGATATAACCTGCTATTGTAACTGCTATAGAAATGGAATTACTCACATTTACATAATTAAAAAAAAATAATAACATAACTAAATAAAATGCCAAAAGAAGATTACGGCTAAAAAGAATATATTGGTGCAGAAAAAAAATGTGAAACATTGGAAAACAATTACGAAAAAAAAAGTAGATGCAAATTCTGATACAGATGAACAGATTATGTTATCTAAATAAATAGGACGATTGATGTGTAAAATTCAAAAATGAATAATTTACGTTTAAATTTTCATTAGAAATTGGAACGAAATGTAGTTACTTAATTCAGTATATACTTTTCAACTAAATACTTGACATTATAACCTACAACTATAGCAAGATTTTATTGATCTTGAAACATTTCTCCGTTAGCAGGATATTCTATAAACTGAGATATTTATTGGGAATATCTATTGATCTACATTGAACGACATATGTTGGTTAGGTGAGATCTTCACTTATGTATTGTCTAAAATTTTATAACATTTGAACGAGTGAAGTTTGGAGTGAAGTTATTGCGTCTCACCGACAATCATAGTGAATAAATTTTTTTTTTACAAAACGTTTTCTTTCTTTTCAACTGCGAATACTGTTTTCTAAAAAGATTAAAATCACGCGGTGCCAAATTGAGTACACAAGGAAAAATGTTATAATATGATTTCTAGCCAAATATAGATCAAAACTATCGAACGATAGTGGCAATTTATGATTATCTCTTAACTAGGGTGTATCAATCCGTGTACAAAAGCATAAATATTTTGTTGAATTGATATATCTTAATATTTAAGAAATGCTCAACAATCCGAATACCGTCAATTTAAATAAAGATTTCAGCTTTCTGTTATTTTTGATTCAATAATTTTTCTTTTGTTTATAAATTGTTGGCCTCAATAAAAATATCATACATATATTT
>NC_051846.1:48045762-48055222 GCF_002237135.1 Teleopsis dalmanni
CGGCAAGTGCTTTGGTTGGTGTCACTAATTAAATAAAAATAAGTGACAATAAACAACCTGGAACTTGAGCATTGAAAGTTTGTGCAGCCTTAGCTTCTTGTGGATAAACACGATTAGTCATCGCTTCTAATTTGACAGGCACGAGTTCTAAGCCTGGCACTTGCAGTGCAAACAAATTATATAGCGACTATAAACTAATTAAATAAAATTCGATTATTCCCAAAGACCACTGATGAAGAGTACTTAGCAATACTCGAAACAGCGTTGTATGGTCAGCCAAATTTCAATAAAATTAAAAATAAATTTTTGTGTTTGTCCTTTATTTCTTTCTTTGTTATTCGAAAACCCTTCGTTTAAAGAAATTTTTATAAAGAAATTTTCAGTACTGCCTTGATCTAATATATTATAGTATATGATTTTATATTTTTGTTTTATATATATGTATACATTTTATTGGATAAAAATTGTTTGCCGTTTTTCAATTTTCTTTACCTACATCTGTGAATTCTTTTTTTAGAATATTAGTTTTATTAGAAGACATTTGCTTTGTTTCAAATTTTTTTTTCTTGATGAAGAGGAAAACGTAATACTGATTAAAATAATTAATAAAGCAGGTTTACCAATTTCACTATCAATAAATTGTTCCCTTCATTTTAGAAATTAAAATGCAAACTATACTCCTCGGCATTATCGGCCTATCACTAAGGAACATGAAAATACAAACAACCTTATATTTAGGTGCACAGTATACTTACGACATGGAATACCCAACTCGATAATATTTTTAATTGTTCGCATAACGTCGGTTATGAAGAAAGCTTGATAATAGGTTACCCCAAAACGGAGTGTAAAAATTTAATAGACCAAAATATGTACAATAATTTTGCACGACAAGGTACGACAATGAATCAAAGTTTGTATATAATACAAAGCTATTATTTAGTATGAACAACCCGTTCTCAGCCGTACGATTGATTTGAATCTCTACTTTCAGCAGATTCAGATTTAAGCAAGAAATCGATAATAAAGCCATCTTTCGATTTCTTACTAAGAAAACTTGATTATGACATTTTCATACATTCGCCTTATAAAACGGACATTGTAAAATGTTACACTGTTTGCTCCTAGTCGCGACCTCAGTAGTACCTACTAATTTCATGGCATAAAATTGACTTTTATACATGACTATGCATAATCAAATCATGGCAAAGATCTGATTTAAATATAAATAATATTTAAAAAAAATCAAAATAACGATTATATTATTTTTAATATAATTACCACAATAATGGAGCAGAACAAGTATTTTTTTGGTCTTATTTGTAGTTTATCCTATTGAATTTGAAGCATTAAAGGAATTGAAAAATTGTGTGTTTATTTGATATAAGTTACATTAAAAAAAAAATAATATATAATATTAGAAGTGTGACATCTAGGATTTCTATAAGTTTTTGTCATGGATATCAAAGTATGATTAGCAATATTACTGTAGCGACTTGAAAAACCTTCGGTAGTTCTGCAGAGTTATTATTTAGTGAAATGAAATATAATTTGACCACAGCTAGAAAGTAACTTTTCACCTGCGTGACTATAATATAGAGTTAGACTGATTTTAAATAAATTTTAATGGTCAAATCGTAATTATTGAATAAGATGAGAATTATAACTTGAACACAACGTTTAGATTTTCAACATTTTGAATTAATTAAATACTGATCCCCTGCAATATAAAATATAATAAAACAAAAATACTTCCATCAAAAACAAAGAAATCAGAAAAAAAAATAATTTGGCCGAATATATTTTACAGAATAACATATTATTTGAATTGCGTAAAGACCTGCGATTTTAAATATGATATATATTATCTATGTCATACAGAATGTTTTGCAGGTAGTTTAATTTTTAATGAACTCTGTAAATAAATAGATTATATAATTTGGTCCTTGGACTTGGATGGACAGCTAGCTTTACAATCTACATAAACTATTAAGTAATAAATTGATTTTTTATATTTGAATATCAACGTTTTGCTAAGTATTCATCACTGTATATTAACTTAAAGACATTATAACATATTTTATTGGTTTGAAAATATAACTCTCAATTATAAGCTTTGGAATATTAAGTGCTTAAAAGTCCTGTAGAAAGAATAGTAAACACAAGTTAAAAATTAATATTTAAATGAAATAAAATTAAGCTGACTTAACTGCTTATCCTAATTTCTAATTTGCGGGTTTGTAAATCGTCACTAGACAAGTAAAACAGCTTAGTAATTCCATCTTGTTTTTATTCTAACAGCCATTTTGATATATACTCTCTGTCTCTTTTGTTTGGTTTCAAAAAAAAAATTATTTTTACTAAGAATTCTCCATAATTTTCTTTCTCATATTTTATGAAAACCTACATGCGCCTCTTCCACAATACATGCGAGCTCATATGTCGTGCTTAATGGTGAATGGAGAAAAATAAGAGAATTTTTACCACAAAATTTACCCTAGAAGCAAAAAGAAATCGAGACATCAATTCTGCCCTGAAACGATAAAAAATTCGCAAATGAAATCAACTCACCCGCCAGTTGAAAACTTCCGCACGTGAAACTTTTTTGAAGGGTGACATGTGCGCAAAAATATTCATTGGACGAAAATTTCAATTCAATTTAATTTCAGCAAAATTTATATGAAAATAGGAAATCCAATTTAAATTCAAAATGAATTTACTGTATTTTGAGTTTGAAATTACAATCAAATAATAGTTTATTAAAAATGCAATAATGATTTAAAATATTATTAAAATATTATCATAATTAACATACTTCAGAAATAAAAAATATAGGAAATTGTGTAGTAATTATAACATGTAATAAAAGAAAATTATTAAAGCTATAAAAACACAAAAAATTCATATTAATTAAGCAATTATTAAGAAATAATAAAACTTGCTTTATTAACGGGAATTGATAAAAAAAAATAGGAAGAAAAACTTAATAGTCAAGTTCAAGGAAGTAATGAAATTACATAAATATATGCATATTGTTTTTAAAATCTTTTTGCTATCCAGAACTTGACATACATAGAATTTTAACTAATAAAATGGTTAGAGATTTTACAAAATCTCCGTGGGTTAATCGATCATCTTTCAAAACCACATGCTGTATTTTTATGATAATTTTTGGTGCTGAAACTGTTTTTTGGCGTCCTTGACATGGATCATCTTCAAGACTAGAACAATCATTTCTCAACATACCAGCACACTTGACAGCACTTCATTTTGAAACAACAGATTTAACTAACACAATCTCTAATTTCGCATTGTCTGTCATCACTTTTTTGCCACTAAATTAACTAAATTAAGTAAATTCTATTTATTTTTAAGAAACACTATGGCACTTCAATTCCAAACAGTTTTCCGACAAAGAGTGGAAAGACGTATTGAAATAAAATGTAGCCTATATTCATGTTGTAGATGAGTTAGTCAATATGGTTTTCATATGTTATTATTAGCGAATAGATAGCGGTCTAATGTGTATACAGCTCACTTAAAAATATAAGGAAATTGTCCATTATATGACCTATCCATTTCTACTACTTTTGCTGAAAATTTACGGTATTGCTATTTGCTATTGCTAGTTAGACTAAAAATTAAAAATAAAACTCAGTTCTTTAAATAACTATTACTTTTATTTTATTTAAAAAATTTTAAATTTACTAGTATGTACCGATTAATAAAACTAGCACTTATTTTCAAAGACCACCGTTAATGAGTATTTTGCATGAGTATTTTGCAATGCAAAAATTTAATTTACTAAATATAACATTTTCGGTTTACTTCCTTATTTTATTTTAAAATTTTATTTACACTTTATTAAATTGATTTTTAACGTCTAAAACTAAACTCTTAATATAAACTCTTTTTTTTTATAGAGAGATATTCCGTACAGTAGTAAATTACAATAATAAAATTTTATTATTTATTAATTAATTAATTATTGGCTGACCATATAGCTGTTTCGAGTATTGCCAAATACCCATTATTAGTGGTCTTGGAATTATTACTTATATTTAATTATTCGTAAATAATTTTTTGGGACTGAAAGTACCAAGGTTGAACTCGTGCCCTGCCAAATTTAAAGCTCAGAGTCAGCGGTTATGAGTCAAATGACTCAAAGTTTTTTTTTAATGTGCTGTGAAAGTTAATTAACAAATTCAATTGGTGTATTAGACTAGAACAAAATCATAAACCAGCTGTAGTATAATTGAATTTGAACTTTATTTAATTTAAGTCATATTTCATTTTAAAACAAAAATTTGATAAATTCATAATTGTCGATGTTGTTGTTGTGATTTGAGTTAGTGCTATTGCGCACTTTTACTCTTTTGTGACTGGGGGGCTTATCCCTGCCTCACACTAAACTTTAACTATACTAGCATCATTATCATTTATTTATTTTCTGACTGATGATGGACCGCAGATCAGCATATCTTCCTGTGCGACCTGAGGTGGACTTAAGGTTTGTTAAAAAATATCCTTTAAGTTATTATACATATGTGACAAATAATTTGGTTTAAACAAAAAAAAATATTGAATTTTTGTAATGTACCTTAAATTTCTGGTTTTAATTGCACGTTAATAATTTATTAAATATTATTACTCATCTTAAGAACAAAAAACCCAAATATAAAAGTGCCATTTTCCATTCTTTCAGCTCATTTATTTAAGAGGGCGCGTGTTGTTAAAGTGTCACCATAAATCCGCACTCCATTTAACTGATTCCTCATAATTTTCATATTATAAAAACAACTAAAGCAATAACAAAAGCAAGCGAAATAAGCAAAAATGATAAAAATACATATTTCAACAGTGCAGATTTTTAAATACTGTAGCATTTTTCAATGACAGAGAAGAAAACATTAAATAAATATTTATGAAGAAAACAATGTAGCCCGTGAGCAGAGTAGCGCAAATGTCTGCTTGGAACAATCGTGGGTTTCGAAATGGTAATCCAAAGTAGGATGAGTGTACTGTTGGTTGGATATAAATTAATGTTGCTGAATAGTTTAAATGCAAGCAGGAGACAATTGCTTGCATCCCCTGATGAGCTACAATTGTGCAAACATCTTTGAGTTACAAACATAAATGGTGAGTTCTTCCAACGAAAATAATATAAAAATGCATCCCCTATAAAGAATGAAGTATGAACCACGTTAATTGTGTACGTTGACGACAGGATAGGCAACATGAATGTTCCTGACAATTGTTTAACTAACGTATACGTTGCTCCTGCTGCTGTTGCTGCTGCTGCTGCTGTTGGCAACGATGTGTCCAACACTCTTGTGCACTTGTCCAAACAAGATGCTGTATGTCTTTTATTTAACTAAAGCGAAGGTAAGGAACGTGTAACATTTGGACAAAATTAAGTTCCATGGAGCTAAATATGAATTACAGTAAATTCTAATATAAAAGATACAAATTTAAAATAAAAGAGAATATTTTGTAAATATTTGAAAATATTTAGAAAATGTTAAAACAACAAAAATCTGAACAGAGAAAAATAAAAACTTGGAATTTTTCGCAATTTTTTTATTTTTATTTATTTTATATTTTCTTCATTCTTCATAAGTTTTAAGTAAATACTGAGCAATTACCAGAGGCGTGTTGAATTATTTAGTAAAAAATGTATCAGATTATTTCATAATTTTATCTTTAAGTAACAATTATTAACCGATTGTCTACCAATCTATTTAATTAATGTAATTATTATTCTTATTTATTAAAAAAAAATTTAAATGTTAAAATGAAACATTTTTATATTATCCATTAGTGCATTAGAATGGTGTGGAGGTTACAGCTAACTTTTCCCAACCTTAACATTTAACTATAAAATTTCATTAAGCAATTAGTTGCTTACTTCTATTTGTGGTTCAAGGAAAACAACTAAATTAATTAACTAAATTAATTAATAGGTTTAATAAAATTTAACTCATATTCTACAGTACAGTAATAGTCAGACTAATCTACTGTATATCGGTGATGTGATGTAGGTCTGTAGTATTATATAGAAGTGAATTCTGAAGACTATAACATTAGAGTCCCAAAACTATATTATAAAGAAGTTAATAAAATGTTGTTTTATTAAAAAAAAATTTTATAAAATTTAAACATTGCAATTATCATTGCATATATACCATGCATTAACTAATGAACAGGGTAATATTACCTCAGGTATTAAATATTATGTACAAACAACACCAAAATTAAATATTAACTCGCAAGCATGGGTCAAAAGTAGATAAGGTGTTTATATAGATATCCATATACTTCATTTATCAACTAGCCAACGTAGTTTATTTGAAGAGACTAAAAATAAGTTTCCACATCTAGCTTTACTACAATATGAGTTATGTTTTTGACAAGCCTTTGAGAAATCCAGTTGGGCTCACAGTCTTCGATATTATTGTTTTGAAGATTATCTAAAGCCAGTATCCATAAAACTGAACAATTAAATAAACAGCGACAATTAGAATATAGTAAGTTTAAAAAAAACTGAAAATAGAAAAAGCAAAACTATGCTTTGAGTCCTAATTCGTCCTGTCTTCAAGATAGAAGCACAAAATATCATTAAAGACATTTCACTCATTTGCCTGAAAATGTCATCAAAAAGTTACAAACTTTAACATCGATAACTTCATCTCTTTAAAATATATTCTATAACATATTATTCGATCAATTTTGAAAGTAATCAAAATTCAGAAAGAATAAGCGACTTTGACAACCGCCAGGAAAGTCCTATAATCAGATACTTTACTTCGTGAGGGACTTGCATATCCAAGAACTTTAAATACTTCAAAGATTAAACATTTCGGTTAAAAACTTTACAAAAAAATTGAACAATTAAATTATGCAAACAAAATGTTTTATTAGTATTTAAAAAATATATTTAGTCACATTTAGTCCATCGGTTTATTCCAGCACCTAAAGATTTTATGGATACATGTCTGCAACTATACTGTTTTTGGACAATTAGACTAATGTTCGCAGTAGTTCGGAGTATTACAATTTTGATAGTAACTCTGTAACATTTAAATTAACAAAGAATTATTATGGGAATCCCCCCAATTGTTAACTTAAATGAAATATAGTCATACTTGTGTCCGAAAATATAAATACTAATTGCTTACAGAATTTATCTAACATGCAAAAGAAAACCTCTTTATATCCAGATCATGAGGATGTCAAACATTTGCGATTGGTACACGTCAATATGCCTTGAATTTCTAGATTAAATAACTTCTATAGTCGCTGTGACAAAACTGAACTATAAACTATGAAATGTTTCCTTTTTTAAGATAGGAATAGAACGGTTTTATTTACGATCACCAACATGCTAAAGTAAAAGAATCAATCCATAATAATTTACTCTATTTTTATTTGTAATTCAAAAATAATAATTTAATAAAATAAAATCAAAAGTTTATTTTAAAGGTAATTTTTTTTGAATTCGTTTATGTTAATAACATTGCAATGTTACTAAGCTGCTTTTCGTACTCAACTGAAAATATCAGTTCGTTCCAAATGTATCAAATAGGTATAGACAATATAATGCAATCAATTTGAGATCGTACATTAGTACATATCCTTCATGCTATCCTTCATGCTAAAACTAAAAATAGTTCTTACTCCATTCATTTCAATTTGAAATATTAAAACTAAAAAACATTGGAATACTAGATTTTTGTACAAATAAGTTCTTAGGTTTTACCCTGCGTATATATAACGGTATTCTTTATTGCCTTATACGTGTACATATGTAACAATAATCTGAATAAGCAATTCAGATTAGATTCAGTTTTTATTACAGTAACTTGTATTTTAACTTAAACTATTACACTACTCTATATAATTATTTCCACATGTAGTATCAAGGAAAACCCCTGTTCCCTGCTCTTTTTTTCTAGTTTCAATGTATTGATTTATACATCAAGATTGATTTTAAAAGTATTTTAAAAATCCTTCTTCATTGGAGTTGAAATATTATCGTTAAACACAACACCTTCCATTGAAGTTTCTTATAATTGATTTGCATTAATTCAATTTTGTTTTGTACTCTTCAAATGACACGATTTAGTCATCAATTTGTTCTACTGCCCCATTGTGAAACTACGGAATATTCAAATGCGATTTCAGATTTTCATATGATCAACCAAGCCTAAAACTCACTTCACGAATGGGGCGAACTGAATTTTAATTTATTTACGCTCTGCAGCAAAATTAATTGCCTCAAATGCAATACATGCGCCCGTTGAGGTGCAATGCGAATTGAATACATTATTGCCCTACAAATGTGTTGGGGTCTTACATAAATTTAAATGTACAAACAATACGTGTTGTAAACGCCCATTGTTTGCACTCCAAACCAAAACAGTATGGAGCCACTGCAAAACGCTTCAGTATGAGGAAAATTGCACACAATTGCAGATTAGGGCGTTACTCATAAAACAATGAGAAACCGAAAACAATGGCACTTTTCCCCATAAAATAATTTTAATTAAATCAGACTTTGATTTTAATTTGCACATGACTATCGTACAAATCTATATTGTTTTAATAAATTAATCATATGATTAAATATGACCAACTGACAAGTTATTAATTTATGCAATAAATAGGCTAGATAAATAATTTGCATTGGAATTATATAAAGCTTTCAATTTGAAGTCACATTGTATTGCATGATTGTTTGTATTTTTCCGTTTAAGACTAAAAACATTAGATAAACAATTTATTTTAATACTGACAATAGTTAATATGAGGTTAATCATTAAACTTTTTTACTTTCTACTATTTACATACTTCATTATTTAAATTCTTTTTTTTACTGTTGCTCTGCTACTATGATAGATCAAAAAATTGGCAGACTTTGTATAGGCACTACTGATGCAAATACTGTATAATCTTGACTTTGTACTGTCATATTATTATCTATTTGCATCTACAAAATAGTATACTTTATTGCTTATACACAATTAATTTCTCAAGAAGATTGTGAAAAACACCTTCTCTAGTTCTTGAGAGATAAGACACCGGAAATTTAAATAAGAAATATAATTTTTTGAACGGAAAAATTAAAAAAGAAAAAAGCAACTTATTTATTGGCTTTTATTTTTTGAATATGATTTCCGGCATATGTCCGTCGCGGCTACTGGTTACATGGTCCATTCGATCAGTTTAATTTTTGGCAATTTTTGGTAATAAATGTGGCCGTCTGACGTCAATAGTGGCATGACCATTAGCTTCCAATGCTTCAAGAATTTCTTCTCGACATAAACCAATGACTTAACATAGCCCCATAAAAAGTAATCGAAAGGCGTTAAATTGCACGAACAAAGTTTAACAGGGGCAGTTAACAAGACCACTTCTGAAAATAAAGTTGTTACAAAATTGATTGTTTAACTGATTAATT
>NC_051846.1:48055322-48087148 GCF_002237135.1 Teleopsis dalmanni
AGAAAGACTACTTTCGGATGAAAATTGAATTTTAATTAATATTTCTCAAAGAACGCTAAAATTTCTTTAGTTTTTAATCACAACTCGTGAAATGTACAACTGATAATAATGTAGTAATGTAAGTAAAATGTTTTTTCCATAAGGGAAAAAAGTTTCTTGATAGTTTCTTTTTTAACACGAAAAATATGAATTATCTGCATAATCAGGATTCTCTTATTAAAAATTACTACTTGCAAATAATCGAGGACGAAAGGTAAAAGCATGTCGTACCCACAACAAAAGGCATTTATAAAATTTTGCAAGGGGTTGCAAATTGTTGTGACTTTCTTTGTCAACACCCAGTATAATTACGACTTTCTCCTCTATTCTTGATTTTCAATCAGTAATTGTTTTCTTCATAAATGGCAAACAAATAAAAAAACAATCAAAGTCAATACGCAAACAATAAAAATTAACCTCATCAGCGATTACAAATCAGCACACGCAGTGACACTTTATTAACAAAACGTTGATTTGCAAACAATTCATTCCGAATTGGCAAATTTGGCGGTCCTCAATCTTTGATATAGGGATGAAAACAACCTCACAAAGGTGAGTGACAAAAAAACTATTGAACATAGACGATAACAAAATATAGACAACAATAATCAATAAGGATAAAAAGTGAAAATTCCTATTGTATGAATTGAACTGTATGGAAATTTGCCAAACACCCCTCTACCGAGCAAAAGGATAACAATGACTACACAATAAGTATCGGATCAGTCACACTTAATTGTAAATTATTGGCAATTAATTTAAACGTAGGTTGCGAAAACATGGATTAACTTGTTGAGCTGAGTGTGAATCAGCAAATAAAAAGTGTTGATGTGTGATGTGCAAAAGAAGATACAGAAAATATTAAATACAAATTAAAAAATCTCAATTTTATTGAATACATTAGTAAGAAATATACTGCAGATGTTGCTTGATATGCTAATGAGTATCGTATAAAAAATTTTAAATTCTCACGATGACGCCATAAAATTTTATAATTTAATAGTCTTGAACACACCTTGCTGCAATAAAATCTGAAAAAAAGTTCCATAAAGGAATTTTGTATTCCTCGAAAGAATAGTTTAAAGAATAACAAATTTTTTAAGGCTAACAAAAAATTCTATACGCAACTGTATTTATTTATTATCCTTTTTTGTAATGCAGAATGAAGTACACACGCCTTAAAAAATTCCTGCTGAATGCATAAGTTAAATGAACAGAAACATAAGACATCGTCTATAATAGATCAGTAATGTATTTCGAAAACGAGGGTTTGACACTTAATACGATTTATTCATACAAAATATAAATCATAAAAATAGATTTATAAAACAAATACACAAAGAGACATTCATCAACTTCCTTCTTCTACTTCTTTCCTTACTTTCGCTTTTCTTTTTTGTACTAGAATTTAATAAGACTGGTGTTAGGAGTGCTTTGTGTATGTAGTCCCAGGGTGACAGGAAGCAAATGTCCTGTCGTGTCACTCATATGTAAATTAGCATGTTAATAATAATTAGAATAATAATTATTAAGGAATGAGTTGGCATATTTTATGGTTTATTGAAATAATATAGCTTCCTTGAAATCAATGTAAATAAATAATGAAAATCAAAAAAGAACTGGTGCAGTTTTCACTTATAACTTAATATATTATATATATTCAAAAAAACATTTGAAGTAAATATACGTATAAATACAATTGAAAGCAGATGTAACTCATATAAAAAATATGTAACTTTATGTAATAATAAATTAAATATATATACTACAATTTTATATACATTAAAACATTTCAGAGAAAATGTATTAAATTGTGTATGAGTATTATTAATTATTACAATGATTGTAATTTTTATTACACTATAATCGTAAATTTATTCCATTTGACCACTAATTTAGAAACAATAACCTGTGCATCAGAATTTAATAATAATTCTGAGTGAAAAAAAAATGTTTTACTTCGTAAGAATAAATACGACAAGTATATATTTTAAATTAAAACTTTTTATCTAAACAAATAAATTATGTTCTTCCCTTCATACTTTCATTTTCCGATAATAAATTAAAAAAAATTATATGTATATGTTATTATTATACATAATTATTATTGTAGTACTACATATTTTTATGGTGTTTACTGTGCTGTCTATGAATCAATTAATTTTATTAAACAGAAAGGTTTTTGAACAGCAGTAAATTACAGCAACAAAGTTTTTATCTTTCATTATTAAAATTTAATTAACTAATTTAATTAATTCATATATTTTTAATTGAATAACGGTTCGAAATTAGTTTCTATCAAAAACATTAGTTTCTAGTTCCTTTTATAGCTGGCTTTGATTTAATTTTTATTTAATCCATCTAAATATTTGTTAACCGCGCAGATAATACGGTGCACTAAAACTACGTCATACAGAATAAATTCCCGAAAAAGATTAAATCTGGTTGTCCCTTATATATTTCACGAATATTTAAGTAATAATTATTCAGATATTTTAAATAAATACTAGCACAAATTTATTTATTTACATACCAAAAATATTTTGGAAGCATGTTAACTGTTCTGATTATTTACAAAGAATTTGCTTTATTCAATTAAGTCGTTCTGGGAATATAATTCTAATAATATTACGTACAGATGATTAACTAAATTAATAGAAATTACGTGCTTCTGCTTTAAATAAGTTCAGTCCAAAAAAAGTATCAACTTTTCATTTAACTCAATAAAAGGGTGTAATTCATACCGAACACTAAACTAATTTGCATTTATTTACGTATCTAAAATTTTCTTTTTGCTTTCACGCATTTCAATCATCGACCATCGGACTCCGTTCGGTGCGAATAAAATATCACGTTGAGAAAAAAAACGGATATTGAATCCTTTTTTACAGACATATTAATCCCTCATTTATTGAAACAAAACCGCTGAGCCGTAATCCTGACAAAATGTACAAAATAGGTTATATGCAGATTCCTCCGTTTTTGAACAGCAAATATGCAGTTTTTTGTTTTTAAAATTACGAGGAAGATTAATCAAAGCCAATGGCACTCAACTTATCACTGTGAAATTCTTCGCATACTAGTGTTATAAAATTTTTTCTATATTTCAATGCTTTTTTCATCTGTCAAATATTACTGAAATTTTTTTTATTAATATTGAGTTTAAAACTTTTTTGCTGTTAAATAAAAAATTACTTTTTTTTATTACAGTAAATTTTTTTTGTTTCAACATTTTTATCGAGTATAGTTTCATCATAACAGTCATCTGTTTCGTATGCAAATTATAAATTTTTTTTGGAAAATTTGTTGTTTGTATCTTGTTTGTCATAAACAAGCAGACCTCACTAAAATAACAGAAATCAGAGCTTGGAAAAATAAGGGAAGGATTTTTAATTTTCCCTGAAACTGATAGCGCTTATCGAAGTTAAAGGATCTTTTTGAGGTAAGTAGAAATATTAAAAATACATTATTCAAAAACGAGTAAAACATTTTCGTATGGTTTCATTAAGTATTGTTTAATTTCATACATTTAAATTTTACTATGGCAATACTTCACATACTTCTGACTTACGATAAGGACTTAAATCATGATTTCTATTTGTAATGCTGATATTTAATCTAAATGCCTACAATCATGAAGTCCCATGAAAGTCTAATAAAAAATTTCGTTTTTAACCTCAACAAGATATTTAAAATTAAGTCCACAACTTAAAGTTATATTTTTATAAATATTTATCTGAAAGGTTTTGAAAAGTACTGAATTACAACAGCAAAGATATATTTTACTTAATTGAATTTTTGGCTGACCACATATCTTTTACCCATAATTAGTGCTCTTGGAATTGTTTCTTATATTTAATTATTCCTAAATAGTTTTTGGAGACTTCAAGTACCAAGGGTGCCCTGCCAAACTTGAAGCTCAGAGTCAGTGTTCATTAGCCCAATTGTCCCAAAGCCGTACTTAGCATTATATGTTCTAACTTGAAGTTAGTTTAATAGAAGTAGTAAAAATACAAAATTAACAATACTGTTGTGACACTCTGGATAACATGCATTTTCGGCATAGCCGGAAAGAGCGAATTTTGTCGTGCCCGAGACACTCTGCATAACATGGCCCCAACAAAATCACTTAATGTGTTATATTAGAACACTACATTATTATATGTATATGAAACTGTACAATATCATAGCAATCTTACAGTTTTGAAGTTTAAAATTGTCTTACCTAAAGTTTTAAATTAAAAAGTTGTCATATAATTTTTGTTTTATTTTGTGTGTGTTAAGAATTTAAGCGATTACATAAGACTTGAAATTTTTTTTTTTATTTTTATCAAGTTAAGCGGAATACATGAATTCTTGTGTGCACTGTTTGGAGCGCTGAAGCCATAATTTGAAGTATTCAGCTAAATCCTTTACTTGAAATTTGTAAATTTTGATTGACGCTGGATACAAAAATATTTGAATTGCCAAATTATAAGTAAACCACTGTTGATTTTGTATTCATCTTACTTAACACACATCGCGAAATTAGTCAGATTTCGTTTATCGCAGCAATGGAGTTCTTGAGAACCTTAAAAAACATGATTATAGAACCACTACTAGATTTAGTTCAGCCAGTTACTGAAGAAAGTTCGCAAAAAAATTCTAATCAAAAAGCTCTACGAGGCAAACAGAAGTACGAGACTAAGAATAAACGTCAACGTAAGCGCAAGACCGAATTAAAATATAAAAAGGGATCGGGAAAAAACAGAAAGAAATCTATGTATGTTGGAAAACCGCAAAGTTATATGCGTCTACGAAAGAATTCTTCGTCACATAAACCCAATAGAAAATGTAACAAGAATGTCAAGTTCACAGGCATTTCTCGTGCAACCCCAGTTCTCACACGTTCAAGACATAGACTGTGTCCAAGCGAAATGTTTGTTGAGTTAGTAAATGGCGTTGCAAAAACTTGCTCCTAATAAAGGTACTTCAATAATTTAAAATCAGTTATTTTTTATAGTCCAAAAGTTTTTGATTACTAATTAGTAATTTATTCAAGTGATCAAGTAAATGGACGAAATAGGCTTGACTGACATCTTAGGTTGCCTTTTTTAAAGAACTTTTACTGAGATGCCAAAGCTTCAAAATTAGCTGTACAAACTTGACGACTATGTTACTAAAACCTATTTATGTTTTGGCAAGTAAGTAACAATTCGTATATACGTCTAATTTTAATTACAAATACTAATGAAATAATTTTCAATGTTTAATAGTTTACCCAACTGCAAAAATAATGGACTGGATGTACTTTATTACCTTTTAATTCGCAATTGCTTCAAGGTCTCCAAATTCTAATATAATTGATCCAAGCGCTTCAGATATTACAAATAATACTACAAAATTAATACACAGTATTTTTGGAGTACCCAAATTGGATAAATTTTTATTATATTTTTACCATTTGCTATTTTATGTGACCTACCTCATTTATAATTAATTTTTGGGAAATTTTTAAAATAAATCTGTCATGGAGAACCCAAAACTGGAAAAAAAACTATAATATATTGGAGCTGAATCAGATACATTGATTGGAATATATAATCAGATTATAAATTTTGAACTTGAAATTTTGAACTCATTTATTTTATTTTTTGATACTACACAAAATGCAACTGATGAATAGGGCGGGGATGCGTTTATTTTTTCCATTTTTTTTCGAGCAACAACAGTCTTTCAAATACGACTAAAATAAATAACAAATACGAATGAAAACTAAAAAAAGGTTGTCATTAGCTCACGAATCATATTAAGACGTATATACTTTCACAAGAGCTTTATTTTTCAATTATTAATTATTAATCACTTAATTATTAGTTGATAATTATTATTAATAATTTTAATAATTATTCATTAAGTATTATTATTATTCATTCGGTAACTTAATGTATCAGATCGTCAGCATATTAGTTTAAAACAGCAATTGGAAAGTATTGAATGGTCTGTATATTTAAAAAAGTATTTTATTCAATAAATAAAAAAGAAAAACTTTTAATAAAAACGTTTATTGTTTTATTTACATATATGAGTTTATTAGTCTATGTTGCAAGTTAATAATCTTATAAAGTTTATTTACACTACATAAAGAATAATAATTTTAAATAAGACTCATTAAGAACAAACTTAGCAATTCCAAATATGATTGAAATTTCTTGGACACATCAATCTAAAAATGATTGCAGTAGAGTCAATCATTCAGTCCAACTTTTTTTCAGTTCCCTTTATGTGTATATACTTCACTTCTAAAAATATCGAAGTAAAAAACTATATATATAGACTTTTCACATTGATATTAGTATAAGAGCCAATTCACGATTAATTTTAAAAATTTTATTAAATATTATATTGCATAAATTTGCCGTAATTGACTTTTACGTATTTGTATTTAAATGTGACCGCTTTACAATACACCCCATCGGTTATTAATGACCATTTGCTCATTTGTTCAAAAATGCATTCAATAACCGCTATGCATTTGAATCGATATTTCGTAATGTATATCTTCATATCTTGCAGGCGCCTTAAATGACGAATCGATATACTTCCAATTGGATATTGTATATGCATTGAATATTGTGTAATAGTGGGTAATCGTCTAAATACTTAACAAGAATTTATACATGCCGTCTACACGCTTCAACTAGGACATCCATTTTTTGCATTTTGCATTTCCATCAAAAATCTAATCAGAATTATATGTCAACTTCTTGGTAGGTTACATTTAAACTCTCCAAATCAAAAGCCCGATATCTAGAAAACCCAGTTATATTGGTATTAAACATCACAACAGTTAATTCAGAATATCTATCTTTACTATATAATATACTTGCAAAGTATAACACACTTCGAAAAGTCGGCGACAGTTATATTGAATACTATATAATAATATATACAAAAATAAAAACTAATTTTCAATTTTTTTTACTTAAGCTTTGTCATTAATGACAAAGAATAACAACAAATGTTTTATAATTTAATTAATCAGATTTTTGATTGTTTATATTGGTCTTTAAATACATATCAGTGGTTTTTGGAATAATTCGTTCATTTTAAATGTCCATAAATAAACACCAAGAAATTGGCAACCAAACACTACTATGAATTACATACCAATATCATCTTGGTTTTATAAGAATTACAATTTTACCTTAATTGTATTTATCGGATTTTTGTATGGAATCGATTTTTGATTTTGTATCAATGCAACCGAAAGAACCAAGTGAATAAAGCCAAAAACAATTAAGATTCTTTTTGCTATATGAATAAGATATTTTATATATATTTAAACCATATCTATCTGCAGCGTCGAAGCCCCGTATAAAGAGGAATAAGAGAAGTATAACTCACAATAATAAATTATACCAATGTAAATAAAATATTTCCGTATATTTCGTCACATACATACAGAAACATTATGTACTTATAATTTTTAGTTTTATTTCATCAAACATTTTTCATCTTATAATTTTACACTGCTATTCCTTATCAAAAATTTATAATAATAGATGAATTAAAACAAAATTAATACTAAAATTGCGTAACTGCGGTTTTTATATATTAAGATTACTTGAAAAATAAGGCAGCTTAACTCTGCTGAAGTGAAGCATACTCATTCTATTCAGGAAAACGTGTTAATTTAATTTGGAACCAAAAAACGGTGGACAATAAAAATGTACTTTTAATCCCAAAAAATCCAGCAGATTGCCACGTACCACTAATAAAAAATAGTGCTGCTAAGAAATGAACTTAGCAAAATCCTAAACTTTACGAGTATATTAAAAAAAATATATATTATTTGAGGAAAAGCAGAGCTGGGAAAAGCACTAAAAATAATATAAAGTAGAACGTTGGTAAATGCATCATTAATCAAACGTCCACACAGTGAACAAAGTTATTTATCATTTTTTTTTTCTTTTCATACATTTACTTATTGTTATTAATTTTTTTTTTTATTTTTTTCATTTTTCTTTATAAATTTTTTATATTTTTTTTTATTTTTTGTACACACTTTTTTATAAATTTTTAACTAAAACAGTGCCAAGACAGAGTTAATATTTGTACAGAAGCAGCCGAAAAGAAAAAATGCCGGGACTGACGTGCACAGTGCAGACGCTCTACTACTCCATACACATTTACTCCAGGGATTAAAACATCACCACCCTAATGGAGGATATCAATTTAAACGTAGTTGTAAATTGTAATTTTTTATTAGATTGTGGCCATTTTTATGAACGAAATAATGGCAAATGCCTCTTAAGCATAGAAAATTGTTAAAAGCATAAATCAGGATTATATTTCAATGAATCATCAGATGTCATTCTAATACTCATGATTTTCATGAAAAAAGTAGTGGATTGTGGTTTTAATTTTTATTTATTTATCCAATTTAGTACTTCACTATATTCGTTCTTAATATACTAAACTAAAATTATGTAAATCCTTTAGGCCAATTTTTTTTAGTCTTATTTTTCTTTTGTAGTTGGGTGTATGAACCCTATCTTTTGCACCAAGAGTTCTAATATGACCCTAAGATAACATGCGGTATTTTATATAGTAAGGTTTTCAAATGTTCACTCATTCTAATTTTATTTACAAACATTTTAATTTTTATACTAAATATACAAATCTAACATCACCATTTTCTTAACTTTTACTTTTTGTAACCTGTGGTACTTAACTTTCATTCTTTTTCACTATATTTTATACTAAATATATGAGTTGCATTGATGACTGGTTAAAATGATAATAGAAGACATAAGCAACAATACAAATGCATAAACTAAGTGAAAAAAAAAATAAATTTGGTGACAACGAATGACATTTAATTTGGCTTTCGGAACCGAGAAGATACAAGAATATTGTTGTACGGAATTCTTTGTAAAATTAGGTAGATACCTTAAAACAGATGTCAATTAGGCGAGAGAGATATTAGAATACCAACCCGGATGTATTTTCTTACCTCTGCTTTCTAATGTTTACTTGGAATCCATATTAATGAAGTGCTAAGTAATAGAATTATGATTAATAAGATATTATTAACAACTTAAGATACGCCGGGACTTACTAAGGATGCACGGGACATTGTTACCGTTGGTGTTTAATATTTACTTCAAAACCATATTAAAAAATACGAATTGATGCAATAAGTCGAATCATGACATAGTGCTTATTGTCGACTCTCTAGAGGGATTAGAGCAGCATTTTAAATGATATTGCAAGGAAATGATTTAAATTCTTGCAAAATTCAGCATTCCCAATAGAGGAATAAAGATGCGAATATGCAACATATTTGTACCACCCAGCCTAAGCTCAGTGTATGGTTTGTGAAGATAGTTAAAGAAACAAACTAAGTGCATTTCACCATAAATTTTTATAGCGAATATTTTAATTAGTTGAAAAAAATGATGGCCTTATTATACTATAGTCATCCAAATTGTATAGGTTTAGCATATAAATTACTAATACGTGTACTACGTCGACCAGAAGAAGTAATAACCAAAAAAAAAACTTCGCAACAAGCATTCAATGCAAGATCGAAAGGAGGATCCCAAAAAATAAGGGTTTAGTTAAAAATAACTAAAAAAGCAGATGATCAAACTGTGAACAATTATCATGGAAAAACTTAATATATAATAAATTGTGATTAAATTTGATTATTTAAAGACCACTAATGACAATTTTAAGCTCTTGAATTAGGAAATAAATAAAACAATAAAATAAATTAAAAACAAATTATTATATCATTGCTATAATCTATAGTTTTCCAATGAATATGCATGTAATCATAAAAAAATTACTTATATCAAAACCTACAATGTCTTACGAAATTTATAAATTTATAGGTTTCATAGAGGCTGTATTTTCTTTTCTTTTTCAACAACAGATAGAAATAGAAAGACATGCCAGTAGATAGACATGCATGTATACACCTTAAATGAAAGGTTCCAAAGCAATGATTACGAATACTTATATGATTTGACTACTTTCTATTAATATTAAGAGAAATTATAGTAAAATGAAAAAAAAAGTATGGTATAGTACATTATTATAATCAAAAGTCAGTAACTATTATAATAAAAACTTTGTCAAAAACTTTACTTAAAATTTTATTTAAAGTAATATTATTTTTAATCAAAATAACCAAAATTTTTATTTGGAAGGCGACGAAAACCATTATGTAAACTGTCTGACAGTTTTTTTGGTATCTCCATATATTTCCATCAATACAACCTAAATGAAAAAAAAAAAATTAATAGTACACTCCTTTTTTACATAAAATAAATCAAGCATATATTAAAAAGGACTATATTAATAAATTCACCTTTCCAAAATTTTTATATGCAATAACTCCACAAGTACTCAACTTCGTGAATGCTACTTTTTCATTTAATTTAAATGAAAAACATGTAACAAAACATGAGATTGAGATTGCAGTACAAACATCAACAGTCAGCTTATTTCCTTGAGTAATGGCACACTTTTGTAGTGTAATGTAATGTGCATATAGAAAAAAAAATTTCTTTAAGTTTAGATCTAAAATTTTTCTTTATTTTCAAATTAATTTCCTTATTGACAATGCCTATTTCTAAAATTTTAAACATTAATTTTTCGTGAAATTTTTGGTATGTGTTTTAGTGCTGTTAGGTAGCGCTTCTGACTCTTATTATCTTTTCCATAATTCTTTACATTTTTTTTCTGTTTAACAATCTGCTTCATCTTCTTCTCCATGTCGTATAATGAAGACAAGTATGCACATTGACCCATAGACATATCTAAATCAAATTGTTCAATCATAAAGCTTACTTCACAATTTCTTCAGAAAAATCTTCAATCACATTTTTGTGATTATTATCGCTGAATGGTAAAAAATGTTATTATAATTAATAACTGATTGTTTCAAATTAATAAATTAATTGGTCTCGAAATTTGAGAAATAACTTAAAACCTTAATTCTCATATGCGAGCGATATTCGCCAGCTGGAAATTGCACATAACCAGGGTCTGAGAAGACTATTCAAGGTACCATGGTACATTAGGACGAATGACTTCCTCAGGGACCCCAAGATTCTCAGAATGGTTACAGGCTCCTCGGGAAGTTAGGCAGAACTGAGGTCAATTATTGCTTTGTCTGATGAAGTGATAAACAATAATCCAGTCAAGGCGTAGATAGGGGTTATGAAGAAACCCCGCGGTTAATAGAGAATAAAAGTGCTCAAGTGCACTGATTCAACTAGCCTCAACACAATAATAATAATAATAAATATGAATATTAAAATGTTTTTGGATTTGCTTCTTATATAAAGCTTAATAAATAATTTAAGCTAACATTAAAAGATAACCCACTAAACTTACCAACTGCAAACGGTAGCGCATTTAACTACTTCTTTCACTCTTTAATCTGTTGGCGACTTTTGCAAATTGTGATTTTGATGTGCACAGCACTGAAGAGTGAGCAGTGAGAGAGTGAAACATTTGTAGGAATATAAAATTAAGAAAATTCGATTTATATGAAAATCAACCAAAAAAAGTAAATAAATGGAAATAAAAATAATAAAAGATTGTAGAAATTCGAAGACTGCCATCAAGTTTGCATGTTTGAAAATGACAACGGGCAGACAATCAAATCAGTGGCAGGCAGCAAGGAAAAAGTAAATCCACTCTACACAAATTCACTAACTAAAAATCCAATACGAAGGGTGGACGAGCTGCCCATGAACACCCGACAAAATGTAAATTTATGTCGTAATACCGTTTACCACCCTATTTTGTGGAAAATCTAATATATTTTGGTTAATTTTTTTCCCATTTTATTAAATATTTATAAACAGTTCTGCTTGATTTTTAACTTCAGAATATGTTGATTGAGAGTTTGCGAAGAGATACTGAACTAAAGTTAATGGATACCAAATGTTTCTTACAAAATTGGATATAAATAAATGGATTTAGTAAACGTTAAAGTTAATAAAATTCGTAAATAAAAATATATATTAAAAAAAAAATTACATATACTTTCAGTATAAATATTTTGATAGGCTTAATTATGTTATTATATTATTTAAAAAATTCACTTATTATTGCAAATATAATTTTCAATTAAAAAACATAAAAAAGCAATAACGCAAAATTCATATTACAATTTATGTATGTATATATGTAAGATATTTATTTTTATTAAAATCAATATAGTTTATAATAAGTTTGTTATAAAATTGGTATCATACAGGTGATGTAGTGACTCTACATAGAGTCACTGTTTCATCCTTGAAAATATTTAGGGCATTTGCAATAATTTAATAAAGTTAAGAACAAATAATTCTTATCAGATTCATCAACCACTCCAAAATTATAAGTTTCTTTATCTTTATTTATTACAAATATTATAATATACTACAGTGGCGAAGTTAGACCAATTTTGGACGTCCGCGATTTCTGAATTGCGCGGTCCCTTTCATCACCGAGTTATAGAAGTAAATAATTAAGATTCACTAATACTACGAAGCATGTATGAATGTTTTATTTATAATCAAATTAAAATAAATGAATTTTCCTACCTTTAGCTTCACTTAATTTTTTTAAAATTATATCATAAAATGCACCAGCTGCTATTTTTACTTCAATTGATAGAATTGCCAATAAAGATATTCTCGCTTGGCTCAACACACTTCTCAAGTACATCATAATCAATTTTAATTTTGAGAAGTTTCTTTCAGTAGAAGTTATATTGACTGGAACTGTGAGCAATAGAATAATCCTATTATATAAACATTTGGACATACTTCCTTTAAATTATTTTCTTTAATATACAGGACGAGTTGTTTTATATCGTTGATTAAGTCTAGAGAGTCCGATTTTAAGAGCAGCAGATCCTTATTTTCAACCTTGATTCTCGATATCTCAAGTACATATATCGGTATATAGCACGAAGGAACAAAGCAGTAAAATAGACATGTTTACTAAGCTTCATCACTTAATGAGCGTGTCTGGGAAATCGAAATCGTGTATTCAATACTTTTTCTTAATTTATCTATTATAAATAAAGTAGATTGAGAAAATCTTTATGTTCTAAGAATATTTTATAATAAATAAATAAGTAAATGAAATGGGTTAGTGTATGTTCCTCTCAGTTAAGCACAAAGCCTGTTTGATTTAATGTTCTTTGTAATTTTAAATATGAAGTCCCTTGTAATTCTTTGTAAAAAAGGATTGCACTAATCACTAGTCAAATACCCAAAGGAAGATTCCAAGGTCATAGTTGTTTTGAAGTAGGTTAAATATAAGGGTGTGAGTGTATTGGAATTTAAAACTGGATAAGCTTAGATAGTGACATAATAGGTGCTTCGGTGATTCATTTTTGACACCAACGAAAATGACCAGGAGGCATTATTATAAACTTGTCAATATAGAATTTCAAGTAAAAAAATATAAATATAAAAAATATAGAGTTACTTTGCAGAATTATCCTTTTCTTGAGCAAAAAATAGTTGCTCAAGTTGCTCGAGTTTATAAAAATTTTTAATAAACTCAACAAAGAAACAATAATCACATCAATATCCAATATGATCAAATAAGCAGTATGATCATAAAAAAACAACCTTAGCATTAATATTTTAACCTTATATTATTATATTTATGACACTTATTGCAGAAGAGACTCTGTGCATATGTATACAGTACCTTCAAGGATCAAAATTTATTTGGTGAGAGGCAAATTTTAGTGATGTATTCAAAATTTTATATGAGATCTTTAACATTTGTTAAAATACATATTTATTCTTCTCTTGGATTGTACTTTTATTTTGTAAAGCAAATGTAAATGAAATTACATGTTTTCAGCAATATCACCTTTCAAACATGTGTTCCTTTGATATAATTGCATTAATTTCTGCCAGATAAATGGATACTAAATCTATCTAAAGACAAAATATACACAGATACTTTTCATATCACCCATTAAAATACTTCTCATTTTAATTATTATTACAAGATACTGAAATTTAATGGATACAATATAATTATTCAGATCGATTATTAAAATTTTCTTATTGTATACAACTCAAGTTGTACTACCACTAGAAGTTAATATGATGCTTACGTTTGAAACGTCCTATTGTTATTTTTTTTTTTTTTTTTTTGGAGCACACATGAAAAAATCGTATGGAATGTCTATTATAATTAAATTCCGTAACCAAATACCATTTCAATTTTATTAAAATTTCTATCAAAATTTAAAAAAAAAACTTTGCATATATCAACAACTTCCCTTCAACCAGTGCGTCCTGTGTCAACTAATAAAGGCTATAACAAACAAAATTTAAAATAAATAACAACAATGAAGAAACGCACAGAGTCAAGAAAATATCAAAAAAATACTTTGTAGGCAGTCAAGTGAATATTTTCCCATTTTCTTGCATTTAACTTAAATTTCTTTGAAGTTTTGACATTTCACAAAAGCAGATTTCTTTAAAAAGAATCAACAAAAAACGTTAGTACTAGTACATGCAAAGCCGAAAAAAATGTGCACCCCAGATCCTTTCCAAATAATGCAAAGCTTAATTTCAGATAAAAATTCATCAAAAAAAAAAAATAAATAAAAAAAATAAAGAAAAGTATAATAATAAAATAAAATACACAACAGACAACAACAACAAGAACAACCAACGTAAAATAACAGCAAAATTCGGACAAACAAAAGTAAAAGTACACAGAAATTTAAAAAAAAACAAAAAGTAACAGAAACGCAAAGGAAAAATACAAAAATGCTCTGAATTATTAGTATTGAGTTAAAATCAAAAACAAAAAAAATTCACCCCGGGAAGGTGTGGCCTCAGCGCTGCCATTATGCATCCTCATTTTTTGCTCATATCAGGGGTTACAAACTGCAGCCTTCACCCTCATAACGAGCGGCACAGCATTTCGACAGGCGAGGCAGCTACGCTAAGCCAGCAGGCACGCAAAGTGCGTTCGACGTTCCGTGCACACGGTAAACAAAGTTCGTCAAATACGAAATTAAAGCAATTTCAGTTCGTTGCCGTACCGTAAAGCCTACTCAAGTAGTCCTGGCAACTTTAGCCGCTGAGAAAATTACATTCTCGTTAGCATTTTCGAGTGAGGAATTTCAGATAAATTAAAGAAAATAAAATAAATTCTTTTTTGGTATAGGAAGAAATGTGGAACAACGACGTTCAGGTAACGAAGCGATGATAAGTAAGCAACATAAACACAAGAAATATAAACAATTCTAAATCCTTAAGACGAATATTGCTTGCTCTTTCACACACATGTCGTGGCACACATTCAACTGCACACACAAGTATATACACTAACACAACAACATACAACACTACATGCGTAATGTGCGTGTATTTTGTTGTTGCTTATAATGGCTTTGTATCCCGTTAAAGGACTTCCAGAACGCATTATAGTTTTTTTCTTTCTATTTCGTAATTCCATTGGAAATATACGCAGTCCTTAATTCAGCTACTTACCGCCAGTTCGCGTAGCTGCCGATTTAAGCGTTTGCTATGCATTCGTCGTAATTGGTGATGTACTACAGGATAGTATATATTATTTTTATGTTAGGTGTTATTTATTTTTCTTTTTTTTTTGCCTAATTGGAAAAGGATGTTTGTCTCTAATTATGGTTTAATTTAGATTTTTTCTTGTTCGCGTTTTGTGTTTGACGTGAGAAAATCCTGTTCACTTTGATTGCAATTAACTTTAGCTACTGTGTTGTACGTGTCTGCGGCAATGGCTACGAAACTGGCACAGCCTGAAGTGAGGCGTGAAAAAGGGAATGTCTTTTGAATTTCAATGGACACTAATTATACCGGCAGGAAAATGAAAAAACAGTAGGTGGGTAATTACTTTGTGAATCAAGGAAATTGAGTGAAAGAACCATTTTAGAATTTTAAGTTACGTTTTTGGGAAGTCAGGTGCGGTTTATTTGTTTTCAAGCACAAATAATTTTTGTTGCGGGCTAAAAATAATTTTGCCGATAATAAATAACTAAGAAAATTTTTGTTAAATGGCTTAATAAGTCATAGACAAATATTAGAAGCAGAATAAATAAATACATGTTATATATACATATATATTCATTTATATATATAATATAATAAATATAACATTAAAAATATTTAAAGTTAAATTTAGAATTTCAGAACTAAAAAACAATAAAATATAAGCAATTATTATTCTTAGGACTTGTGGCACTGCGACTGTCGAGTTTATTGTACCGCATTCTGAGTTTAGAAAATATAAACAATACACATCTAAGAATTTATCTTAGTCTGGCTACCCAATTTTATTGACCCCTAACTATCACACAATTCCTTAGGACCTTAGGGCAACACGGTAGGACTAGTACCGTGTTGAAAATTACGATTTTCCAACACGATCTGCATCGCCGATTAAATGTTTTCTTCAGTAACAGAAGTTGTTGGGCGGCCAGGGATATCAGCATGGTCCAAACTTATACGACCGTCTTTGAACCTTTTAAACCATTCGTATATTCGTGGTTGCGACACACACAAATCACCAAAGGCCTTTTTTAACATTTTTTAACAGTTTCGGCACACTTGAATCCACTTGCAACACAAAATTTGATGCACGCACGTTGTTCTAATTTTTGATCCATTATAAAAATCGCCACCCGAAAATTTTTCGACTTTTTGTAAAGACGCCAAACAAAAACTAATCGTACGATATGCGTTAAACTTTGATAGAATGTGTATAATAATGTTGCCAGTGTGAAAATAAAAAAAATTTACCGATTGGATAAGCGCAGGAATTCAAAAATAGGCCTCTCGTTCTTTTTTGATCAGAAGATATATATACATACCTATATACAAATAAGCCCAGTTGTTTAGCCCTGTTTAGCCCTGTCAAGTTCAATTATGTACGATGCTTAATTATTATTATGAATCTTATCATTAAAGAATTATAATGTATATATTACATAATATATATTTGTATTTTAAAAAAATACATGTATTGGTTTATGATCAAAAAAAATTTGAAAATACTACCAGAAATAATTTATTAAACAATATATTTGTAATAAAACTAAAACGAAGTAAACTATATATATTTTCTTATATTTACTCCGCATTCTAAATACACTTCATTCACATTTTATTTTTTATATGCCATTCTCACTTCTAAAAAATGCAGTTAGATGGCTTTCACACTCCTGTTCATTTTTTTTATATCATATATTATTTAATTGTATGTCATTTACATAGAAAAATGCCTATAAATACGTTAGGTATGTAATGAGACTATAACACATATTATTATATGTATGACTTTATTACTTTATCAAAGGGAGATACAGATTTTTTTTTTCCTCCAACAATAGATAATGTATAAATCATATAATTATTACAATAAAATCAATTTTTTTAGCGTTATTAATAATATTAATTCAAATGGAAAAATATATCTGTTAGATTTATAGTTACTAGTTAGAATAAGTAAATAATACAGAACTACTCTTTCAATATTTTTAACAAATTTCAACATAGTTTACTCTTCTATATGTTGTTTAGATATATTTTATGAATTATTTTTTAAAGAAATTGAGAAGTCTAAGGGATTTAGTATTTTTCATCATTAAAATTATTTTAATTTTATGTTGAACTATTTAGTCTATTCATTTAATCCCTATTTCCATTAAAATTTTGTACATTTTAGCTGCAACTGTAAGATGTAAGAAGAGTGAAAAAAGCGTGTACTATATAATTGATGCATTCAGTTTAATAACGCAATTTATATTACTGCTTCAAACTAGCGATGTTTAGAATCATAATGATTTTCAGCTAAAAACTGATCTGTTTAATCACAGTTTTGTTTTGGCTGAAATTTTATACATATATTTCTCAACTCTGTGCTCGATTTATTTTCGATTAAATATTTTTCATATATTCGTACTACAAATAATATTCTAATTTAATTTAATAAAAAACAAGATTTAAACACCAATACAATGTTGTAACTACTGAAGAAAATCACGTGTGAATAATTTAAATGGGTTCCGACTTTCGCTTCGGCAAAAATTCGAACCCAAACATTTTTTTTCGGTTTTTGGTTAATGATGAGGCTTTGATTCGAAATTATGCTTTTTATTATTACTTTTTTATTTTTAAAACGATTTTTATTATTTGATTTAGTTATCTTAGTAAATAATACAATTAATTTAAAGTATTTGGAGAAATTGGAGAAACCAGAAATTGTCAAATCAACGTCTTTACTTCATTGCATAGTTGATATATACAAAGATCTTAAAAATTTTAAATATTTTTAACGTTTAAACTATATTAAAAAGATTATTTTCATAATACTGTTACAAATTATCCACAGAGAATACTTGAAAAAACAATTACAAAGTAAATTTCATAATTAAAACGCTCCTGGATTTTAAAGTTCACATCCTTTCTTAAGGTATCTCAAACAATTACTTAAAAAAACATTTTGAATATGAAGAATTTAAAAAAGGAGAACCTTCTAACAACAGTTCGATTGCGTTAAGTTTTAAAAAAACAAGTCACGTTCCTACTACTCATTTCCGCCGACGGGCATAAAAGGTGTCAAACGGAACTATGCAAATGTAACTGAACGTGTCTTGTTATTCAAGTCTCAAATACTAACAAAATTATTATGAAATAAAGCCACTGTAAACAGTGTAGCCAACTTAGACCAGGGCATATATACATATACATACTCCTATCAAGTCAATTGACAATTTTCAAAGGCAGCTAACGTTACCTTACCGAATTTAGTTAAAACTTTAAATGATTTTAATTGCGAAATGCTTCTGGGGGAAATTATCGTGTTATTTTTTGCTCCCTGTTTTTTTATTACTGTAATGGTGTGTCTGTCATTGTTCCTAAATTTACCAAGCATTTTGCTAACGCCCAATATAGCCACTGATAATTTGGGCATTTAACCGCCAAAAGACAAAGGAGGCAAATCTTACCAAATTACAGCAAACCATGTTTCAAAACAGAACCCGCCACACCACACCACACAGCGCCGCACCACACAAATGCCAACATCTCAGCGTTGCTTGACTGTTGCGGCCACTGCCGAACGAAATATTAATTAATTTGCCAAGTAAAGCGTAGAAGCTCGACGACATCCCAAATGCGCTAAAGTGTCCTTCCTTGGGTTTCATTATGTGCTTAAGTGGGAATGCCCATTAACAAGCGTCGTTCATGCTACTGCCAGGAACAAGGCTCATTTGAGCTGCTCTGCGTTGCGTTGCCGAAAATAGCATATTTCAGTATTTGTTGCTGTCCAGGTTGCGAACGCTGTTTACTGTAGCATTTCTGGGAGACTGTTAAATATTAAGAAATGCTTTCGGTGATGAGTACACACATCTTTTGTCTCCAATTGCACTTGGTTACGCAGGCAGACAAGGAATGGAATTTCTGCAATAGCACTCAGTGTGTCTGTTGTTTTTTAGAACGTTCTTGATGGCGATGTTAATGACGCTAGCATTGGTGATGGCGTTGATGATAGCAGCGTCAGCAATTTGAACATTACTATAATGCGGATACCAGAGAAAAGTCCATTATAACAATGGAAGCCATACATCTGCAACCATTCCATAGTCGTGGTCGTTGAGGTTCGTTGCTTGGCTTGAGTGTTTGTGCTGTTGTTGTTCTTCTTTAATTTAAGCATAATTTTTTGTTATTTTTAAAGCTAAGTGGGTGGAGAAGTAATGGAGGGAGGTGTAATAATAATTAGATGTAACGGATATTGTAATTGGTGTTAAATTGTGGTTCAGCTTTTGTGTTAATTTTTACGGGTATTTCAATGGCGTCAGAAATACTCCTTGTTATAACTGTTTTATATCCATCCGTCTGTTTTATTTATTTATTTTTTTTTTTTGTTTCGGTTTGTTTTTGTGTAATTGTGATTTAATTGTCTAATTTTTACCGCTTGGGTGATTCTTGATAAATATTTATTATCTTGTAGTATAAAAGCTCCTTAATCACATAATGAAACGTAAACTGTAAGTATTCGGAAAATACTGCTGTAAAATTTTTCAGTGATTAATGAGAATATCTATTTCATATTAATGTTAAATTATTTTCATTTATATTAAAGAAAAAAAATTTATATTAAAAATTTTGGAAATATTTTTTTTAAACTTTTCGATTTAACTGCATAATCAGAAATGAACATGGTTTAAAAGTATTTATTTATTTAAAATTTTTTTTATTATTTTTTTAATCATTTTTTTTTTGTTAAAAATATATATTTTTTTCCTGTTTATTACATTTTTTTTTAACCTATCCGAAACCTCTTCGGATTCTTTATGCTCTAACATTCATAACATTCTAACATTGACGCTTTGAATCCTTGGCAATTCATCTATATTTTAGCTCTGACAGAAGCTACTGTATGTGTGCTATATCAAGTAACGTGACCGTATTCAGAAATAAAACATATTCCCTATAATTTTACCAATTCAATAACTCAGTAACTTGGATTTATTTCTCATCGCTAAAATAAGTTAATGATTCTTCTGTACTTGCAAACTAACTCGTATGAAATGTAGACCTTTATGATTGCGATCTAACTATCTTCGAAACTGAATTAGTTCGTTGTCTTTAGAACGGCGGGTGTAGGTCCAGCCAACCACTTAGAATGGAAAACATTTTTGCTTAAAATATTGAAGTGGAACTGCAGAAGTGATAATATTTGCAGATATTTAGATCAATGAAGTCATTTAGGGCTACTAATAATTAATATTTTATATGCAGTTTGGTTCATAATGTTTAAGAAAAACGGTTGAATTGAAAATAAATTGTTTTTGTAGATACATAAAAAGTTCGCAAGGATCGTAAAGCGCGACTTTCTTATAATATAAAATGTATGAATGTGAAATTGAATATAACTCAACCTATATAAAGACAGAAAAAGATTTAAAAACCTAGTCGTTTGTATAAAACATGAAGGAGTGAACTTGGAATTAATTCACAATATTCGCTTCTAACGTATTAAAAGCCTTGTATTATTTATGGTGAAGGCAATCAATCGTAAACAATTGTTAGAAAATACATCAGTTGCTTGAGTTTTTGAAGTTAGAAAATAAAAGATATAAGTCGTTCAAGTCGTTTCTTAACCAAAAAATTATAAAAAAGTGTGGTCCTCGTAGTAAGGAACCATAAAGTTATCTTAAATAGAATGCACTTTTGATTAAGAATTGTATTAAATTTTTAAGTTGGTATTAGCTGGATATTACTATTAAGTGTAAAATACAATATGGTTCAAATATTTTTCATGAGACATTTTACAGTACATTTTACAGAAGTTTTTTTAAGGTAATTCTGTGTAACATCGTTACATATCTGACTATAACTTGACATAAATTGGACGGATATACATTTTTAGAAAAAGTTGGGAGTTTGAAATTGTCTACATAAACACATTTCTTTGGATAATCGCAAAGAAAGGCAAAAAAAAAAATTCAATGGTACCAAATCGTATAATTTGGTGACCAATTCATATCACCAAAAAAGGGGAATCACAACTACGGGAAATTAAAAAATTATTGTGTAGCTTGTGATATATTTTATTGGAATCCTACGTCTATATTTACAATTTTATATCAAAAAATTGGTACTCAATTTTACCGGCTCATTACAGCTTCACACGAAATACAACACCTTATAGTGACTTCTTGTGAATTTAATGGACTTTCGTTGGTTACTTATGCATTTTCAGGTTCAATACGGTAGATTACTTTATGCTCCCTTTCTCTATTCCAGTTCTCAATAGTGAACATTAGCTTTTAACTATTTTAAATTATTTCCTAGCTGTGATAAACTATCTGTATAGTACAATGTTAATATATGATGCGTTAGGTGTTATACCTTATGTTATTTAATACATTACTTTACAAATAAAATAATGCTAATAAACAGAATTAAATGAATTAACATTAAAATTCAAATTAGAAGCAAGATATCCAAGCCGTTATCATATGAAATACTTCCACATTAAAAATAAGAAGATGTAATATTCATTTTATAAATGCTAACACTCTATTCATATGTAAACTGCTGAATGCACTTGAAATGCTAAGTGAACACCCCTTGCAAAAAATAAATAAAGCACTACAGAAGCAAAAAAAAATTGCACTAAAATTTAAATGAAAATGAAAATAAAAATTGCAACTGGAAATGCACACACAAAGCCTGGCCGCATACGAACCGCAACACCTTAAAAACGGTTTCAATGAAACTATTCTGAAACTATTCAAACTGCAGATAATGCCATATCCGCTTGCACTCGAACTACTGTAATTTGGAGAAGCTATAAATGCCATTCCTGAAAGTTACATACCCGAACACGTACAAATCATAAAAGCACATTAACAGTTTGAATAGTTTTGAATCAATTTGCATATAAAATGCCTGTGGGACTCAAATGGGATATGAAAATTCAACTGTTGCTAATTTGATTAGGGAATGAATGCATCACTCGCTCGTATTCCAGATAGAAATAGTTAGCAACCTTTTCTTCAGCCTTCACATATTTAACTTTATTTTATTAAATTATTTATTCGCACTTTTATTGTATTTTGTGTTTTTCTTTATGCGAAATTATGCAAATTACTTAATTTATTTGCAAAAATCTGTTTGCACATAACAAAGAAGTGTTTATAAATTCTATTTTATCCACAACTTAATGCAATAATTTTCATCGGGGGAATTTTAAATTTACATAAAGCATTTCGTAACTATAAAACATTCTTGTAAGAATAACTAAGTGAAAAACTTTTAGGAAAAAATTTAAACTAAAATTAAAAAAATCTATTTCATTTTAAGCACTAATTCCCACGTTTCGTATACTGTATAATTTCTTTTAAAAAGAAAAGCATCCACAGCTGAACTTATAATATTTAGCATATCCTTGTCGATCTAACCTTCATCTCTGATATACATTTATAATATTTATTTTCTTTTATTATTAAAACTCATTTGCATAAACATTTTTATTCACACATTATTTGAATGTGCATTTTTTTCCAATTACTTCTTTTGGTTAAAAGAACTTCTACTTAATCATAAAGAAGATCCTATACATCCTTTATGTGTTTCGCTTAATGTTTGTGTTAAATATTTAAGAAATACAATGACAAGAAGTATACCCGAGTGAAATAATTTCCTATTGTGTGTGATTTTGTCTACAGATGCTCATCATAAAACCCATTGATATGAAGTGTCATAGTAAATGTATGCATGTCCTTTTTAATCCTTTTGTCATTTTAATTAGGTGTACCAGTGTTTTGAGCTTCCGTTTCTTTTTTATTTCAAACTGAATATGAGAATTATTTCAGGTAACAATTCACAAAATAGTATTCAAAATAAAATAATTCGAAGCAGTTTGTAATTGTCTCTGATGGAATCAGTTGTGAATTTCACGCCAAGGTGCGAGCATAATATTATATTTGTGAGAATTGCTTTTGAAACCAAGTGATAAATAATAATGAATAACTTAACGAGTTTCACATGTTAAATTTGAATGAAATTTGTTTATAAACAAAGAAAATATTGATAATGAAGTGTAATTAACTACTTGCAATAAATGCTTTCAAAAATATTAAGACCAAATTAGTTTATATTATCACATATACTAATATGAAATAAGCAATATAGTCTGAAGTTATTTCATTATTTTTTAACCATATATAAATAATGACTTATTTGAATCACAGAATATGATATTTCACTAACTCCGGTCATAAAGTTTAATAAATTAATAACACAAACATACTGACTCTAATAAGAAAAATTATTGAATATTAAATCATTTACATTAAAGTAACTATGAACTATAATACAAATATACAAGATATATTAATATCAAGTTAATATTGTATTAGAAGAGCCAAAATATTATAAATTTCATTATAAATTACAGATGTATCTTTTCAAAAGAGATAATTGATCTTGGCATTATAAATGAAATCAAAAAATTATAGAAATTTTATGCAAAAAAATATCAAAAAAAAATTATGCTTATATGGAAATTGTATACAAAATTTGCAATTAATATCGTATAAATAAAAAAAACTATCATATATATAGTTTAAAAATGTAAAAACTTAACATAGTTCACAACCACATAAATAATGAAAAATATGTATATAAATTCGGAAATATTATTAGTTGTCTACGACATCGGCTAAATAAAATCAGTTTTCGTAATAGTAATCACTTGAGGTGAACATATTCAATTGAAAAAATAATAAAATGGATTATAGAAATCATGAATCACAATTTTAAATATGTATACAGAAGTATATATATATAATTTTTTTGCGAAATTAGAATAAAAGTATGTTGCAAAATCCTTTATTCTCCGACGGAAACTTTTAAGGGAATTGGATCAAAGACTATTAACATAAATAAAACACTGCATAACTGAATTATTGTCTTAAACCCGTTTAGGACACAATTTCTTTATGAATATTAAATTAAATATTATGTTATAAAAGACTTAATTCTAAGTCCCTGATTCATTGACTTTATTATTTGTTTCGACATACTTTTCATATAAAAAATATGATTAGTAATAAAAAATGAATTCAATAAAACAATACAATGTTATCTAAAACGACAATTCTGAGCACTGAATTATATGCAACGGATATTATTAACGGCTTGACTCAAGTGCTTCAAATTATTCAAATACCATATTGTGTTTTCTCATTTGCTATTATACCTATTTTTCTAAAACAGAAGAAGTATAAAATAAGGGTTAGAAGATTACTGTGGCAGTTAGTCCGATTAACTTACTTAAATTCTATGGACTAATTGTGATAAAAATATTTAACACTTGCCTCTAATTATTTTTCTATTTTTGAACAAGATTGAGGGTTTAGTAAAACGCAGAAGACTTCTATAAAAGAGATAAAAACATAATTGCCGTAGAACTTCAGTCTGATGCCAACTTGAACGGAGCAGCTGCTGAAGAAATATTCCACCTCCTTCTGATCTTCACCACATCCACAATATTCCTAAAAGAGACTTGCCAGTCTAAGAGCGTGTTTGCTAATAACTAGTGATATATTATATGCATCATATCCATAGATAATTTCTCTCCAGTTAGATTGATTTTTAACTATCAGATTTCATTAACTTTGACATCAGACTTGTGCCTTCATTTGACAAAGACGAATTCGTTCTACTAATGGCAGACTAAAATAAAACATAAGGTAGATTTGCTGTTTGAGGAGCCCAAATATATTGCAGAAAATACAAAATTTTTGAAGACTTGATACTCGATTCAAACATATTGGTAATCGAATCTAATTATATTCGGACCAAATAAGTATATAATACGCTCTTCAATGATATTGAGTAATGTATTGGCTATTATACTCTCTTGTACAACAAAAAAAAATTAGATTGATACATAAGGCAGATTTTCTTTTAGAATAACTTAAAGATTTCAATTGTTCAAATTTCAGTTAATCAAATTTCTCCAGAACTGTAATACCTACACCCCTTGAAGCTCTACTCTGATTACAACTACAACAGTGGCAGTTTAAATTTTGAATTTTATTATGCAATATATATTAGTTTAAAAATTTAGTATGTACTTTAATTTTAAACATAAAATAATTCATTTATTAATCAAATAGGTTATTCAGTTAGACGAATAGATCAAAAGACGTTTAAATACTCAATCGAATAATTTTATTTTGTTTTCATGAAATTCATTAAATTCATTAACTTTTAAAATAATATAATATAGTTAAAAATATAATAAATATATTAAAAAACTATTATATAGATATTTTTAGACGAATCAGTGACTTAAAAGAATGGCAATCAAACATATATTTATAAATCCCATCATATATAAACTTTTAAGTCCTTAAGGTTCATACATGAATGTTTATCTTTATTATAGATATCTTTAATACGAGTGTGAGTTTGATACTACACAGACTTATATTATGTATTGTGGAATTGTAGAATTAAACAAAAATGTGTTCCAATCGTTTATCATGTATTAAAATATTTCATCCATAAATCACAAAATATTATGAAACAATGTGCAGAAAAAATATCGGATCCATACTTTTAATATAGACACACATTTGCAACTATTGTTTCCTTTACAGTTTTTTAAAATTCATTTTTTATGCCATAAATATTTTTAGTGATAACAACAACATATTTTCAGTCTGCCTGCATGTCCTTCTGCCCGTCGCGACGCGTCGTTTGAAGCTTGTAAATTGGTGTTGCGTTGGTAGCTATAGTTGTGTAAATCTTGTTGCTGCTGTTTTAAATGATGCAAGCATTCGTTGAAACAATATCAGCAGCAGCCGCAAGAGTTGCACCGGTAAAGAACGAAAACGTCTAGTAAATCCGTTGAATATTGTATATGCAAATTAATTTTTTATTATTTATATAGACATTTTTTCCTCTCCTTGCCATGCATTCATACACACACGCAATCATCCACAAATACTCTATAGTAATGTTCAGTAATCACACCTTGATTCTAGAAGCGCATCGATGCTTATCCTAGTTGCTCCTGTGCCTGAAGCTGATGGCTGCCGGAAAAAGAAATGAGTTAAAAAAAAACGAATAGAAACAAACTTTTCGAATAAGAAAAAACGATCGGTAAGAGGAATTTAACACAGGCACAACGTGACCCGTTTTACCAGGAAAAAATGCATAAAAAATTGCTTCTATTCAAGTTCTGCGATTTTTTTTTTGCATATTCCAACACTGATTTTTATCCATATAGTTGTTGCTGTTGTTGTTATTGTTTTCGGAACGAGAACAGTGAAAATCAAGATTATATGAAAAAAATATAAAAATAAATAAATATGGAAAGAAAAAGTGTAAAAAAGTGAATAAAATAATGTTTGCTGCCGTTGCACAAAACAAGTTCGAATTAAGGGGTTGAAATCCTTAAACCGGTAAAAAAATTTCTCATTGAAATTATAAAACACAACACAGAAGAAATTTAAATATTTAAATAATAAATCCTTTTACAGCCGGTCACGTACAGCCAGCATGGTTTATTGTGTTCCTGCATGGCGCTGATGTTATTCCGCGTAGTCTGCGCCTGCAGTTCTCTAAGTCTACGAAAACTGCAGCGATTGTTTGTGTCAGCGTGCATTTCTTATGGATTGTTATGATCCACCAGAGTACCAGAGTCAAGTGGGTTCACATTTTTTAATAATTAATATTGTTCAGAAAGACTTAAGAAAAATTTTATTCAATGGAAATGAAATTGAATATATCGTGGTATATAGACTAATGAATTACCAGTAAGTAGTACAAATTTTAATTAAATACATAAAACTGATACAGTTGCTTATTAATAAAGAAAATAAAACATAAAAATTTTTTACAATAATATAAATTATTTATACATGTTTTTGCAAAGCATTCTAGATAAATATGTACTAGGAAATCAACATATACTAAGGAATAAGTCTTACTAAAGTCTTATTAGTAGAGCGATCTTACTAAATCGCTCTACTAATTTTGAAATTGAAAACGATTTATGTATGTATATAGTAAATTAGGCAAAAATTAAAATAGTGAATCAAAACAGAGCCAAAGAAATAACAAAGACGAACAAAAAACAATGTTATAAAAAGGCATCAAATATAATCACAAAGATTATATAAGAGCATCTAAAATATATAAAAGAGAACAATTGCTATTATTATATTAGGTGATATAAAAAGTATCCGCAACTTTTGATATATTTATCAAAAGTTATAATTAATAAAATTTTAAGAAAATTAATTTTAATCAAATACTTAAGATTATTGTTTATGACCTCTCGCCATTTTTGAAGTATCTGGAGAAAAACTTATCAAAAATATTTTCAGCGACTCTACGGTCCATAAATTCTTTGTCATTGAAAGAGTTTAGTTCCTACCAAACCAAAAAGCAAACAACTGGTACAAGATCCGGACTTAACGGTGAATGCATCTCAATTTTCTAAACAAGTTCAGTTAATTGATTATGAGTCATAAAAAAAAAAGCAAAACCTCATGATAGAACACAATTCCTTTTCTATTGGTCTATAATTCCAGTTGCATTTCCTGGATTGTAGAGGTCCAAATCAATCCTTACATCAAATCAGTTCAGCTCATATTGTATAATTCGTTTCGTATAGCTCCAATAACACAACATTACTCTGTTTGAAGTCAATCCAAGCTTTTTTGCAACACCCATAACGATTCAAGTTAAAAATAGTTTGATTTCATTGCTTTTCAGCGGTGTTTCACTAATAGTAATTCGGTCAATAAAATTCCTTTTGGTTAACCCTTATGATACCAAAATAGTGAGTGTCTTTATGTAGCTTTCTCTTTTTAAATGATTTCAGTCTGTCATTTGGTTAATATTTAGAGCCACTATTGTGAAATTTCATGGTCTTCTTTAAAGACAAAAATATATAAGGCGACTATTTATTATATTATCTTATATCATAATCATCGCACTACGATCACAGTTCAAAGCACGGTTGCCACTTATGGTACTTTAGTACCAAAATTGGTACTTTTTTTTCGTTTGGTACTCATGTTCAAAAAATGGTACATTTTTGACGACCCAACTTTATTGTGGATATTTCCAATTAATTTTTTTTATAAATACAACTTTGCACTATTTTATATTTGGTTCATTATAACACTATGAAAAACACAGAACGAAAAAATAAAAAGGTGCAAAAAAATTTTGGACCTTTTTTTACAGAAATGGTACCTTTTTAAACCAATTTTGGTACAGAAAAAAATTTTCAAGTGGCAACTGTGGTTCAAAGTGCAGCATTGCTTTCTTCACTCTCCATACGTTATTACCCCGAACTACCTTTTGCATCTTATATCCATCATTCTATAGACGTTCTCTCCTTATATCTTCTTGTATTATGACTTCAAGAATTTTCTTTGTCACTAGTGCTACAGTACGTAAGAATGATGCTCATATTTGTCTGTGTTGAATTTTAACCTCTGGTAGAATTTGCAATATAAGAATTTTTAATAAACCACAAAACAAACGAAACATAATTGATGGCTAAACAAAATAATTTTTTTAATGTATTAAAGAATTTTTTGAAGTCTCTCTTGAATAAAAGCCATATAATATCTATATTTTATCCATTTCTTGAGAAGTTTTTAGGCTATAACAGACTAAATAAAAATTAAATCGAATAATCAGAATAAATAGAAGTCAAAATCTTTCAGCATGTGTTGGGTTCATTATCCGATACTTGAAGTTTATTATCCGATTAGAAAAAGATATACATATGAGAAGACTTCGCTATAAAACGAATTGGTGTTGCGGAATTCAATTTTATATTTATAGAGGTGCATAGGGTTACTAATAAACAGCTAAAGATATGCTTTAAAATTAACATCAAAAAAATTATTTCATTTTTTAACCAAATGAGGTTTTAAATATAAATTTATGATTAGTGAAAATCTCATTTAAACAGTAATAAATATAGTAAAAATATTTAGGTATACTTGTATTTACTTATATTTTTGGATTTCAGTCACATTTCGAACTTTATAATTTTATAAATTTTTTAAAATATACATAGCAAAGAATTTCATTCTGCTCATCTCATAATAAAAATACTACTAAATTGAAGCTTTCATTTTCATCACATGGCCAAGTTTGTTCGCTATATTTATCATAAACTAACAAAAATCCAACAACCGTAATCAAAAATTCAAAAGAAGAAAATAGATATAATAAAATATGGCGTTAGAATATGGGCAAAAAATGTTGTACATCATTGAAAGGTATAAAAAATTATATTTATTGCATCACAAAAAAGGACACGCATAGTAAAACGCACCACAGTCAAAATATGATGAAGAGCGTGGATTTTGTGGCGCATAACAAACAAAATCTAACAATTTTCATGGCCGAATGCGAATGCCACCCACACTCACACCCAAACTTAGTCAACAAATATATTTCTAGTTATACTGATCAAACTCCAAAGTCCTCACCCGCTGTGTAGAAGCAAGGACCATCCAAGTGTGTCGCGACTCGGTTGAATAAATGTGCGTTTAAATTTCTTGCCAACAGCAGGCACTTGCTCCCTGCATCACTAAAGTCCATAAGCATAAAGTGCTACTATGAGTTTGCCCGTTTACATTCTTTCTAACCCAAAGCCACTCATTCCAGTTCCCGCAAATACTTAACGTGCTAAAGTGAAATGCTGATGCGGCACACGTCATTCTCAACTCGCTAAAAATTTGTTGATTCTCAAATTATTTTTTCGTGAATAAAAGTTGTGAGTAAAGGAACAATAACTTGAGACTTGAGCTTCTGCTTCTGCTTTTATTATACAAATATATCTTTTTTTATATTTTTTGACTTAAAAGTGGATGATTTTGTCTCGAGAAAATAAGTCGGAAGCTGTAGCGAGTGTAGTTTTATAATACAAGATTTGTTGGTTGCAACCAAAGCAATTGTCCTTTCTACGTAAGCTGACAAAAAATATTGTTGTTCAAGGAGATTGGAAACAGTGCAGTTTTTATTTAAAAAAAAAACGTTTTATTAAATATAATTTTAAAAAAATATTAAAAGAAATTGAATATATTCAATGTATAATAGAAGTAATTTTTTTCTAATTATATATTAAATGTTTAATGTTATTAGATATTTTTTTTTTACATTATATTTTATATAAATTGTTATCAGATACCATTATTTTTAACTCAATTTTTAGCTATGTTATTTGACACAATATTTATTTTTCTTTCAAGAGTTTCTATTTTAATCACACTTAAAATTATTTCACACCGCCACTGCATTTACTCTTATCTACTAATGTACAAAATGCCCTGTCCCAAGCAGCTTTACTGATATCAAAATTTGAATTCCCTGTAATAATTCTTTTCCGCTTGGATAAGGTACCACAGTAATTGAACGCAATTTTCTTTTCTTCTTCTTCACCTTCTCCTCCTGCACTCGCTTTAACTGCCAATGCTACTGCCACAATCTGCAGTTGGGAGCTTACGATTTACGTGCATTGCCTCGGATTTTATTTTCTGAAATTTATTTTTATTCATGTATCTCACGAATTTACGCCAGTATGGACTTTATACAAATATTTTATATGTTTTGAGCTCAGGACTGCTGGGAATTATTTTGCGTACGATCTCGCAATTAGGGGGCTGTGGGTGGTTTTTATATTTAGTGTATTGGCCAAAGCGCAGTTAGCAGCCGTAATGGCAGGAAATGTAGTTTTAATTTACGCGTAAAATATTTGCGTTTATTGCAATGTAATGCAATGTAACGCAATGTAACGCAAAACAACGCAGTTTGAGGAAGTGTAACGCGTTGTTAAATGCTTCCAAATGAAGAAACAATATTGCGATTAATATCTTTTCTAATATTAAATATAAAATAATTGTTATTTTTAAGAAAAACATATTTGTCACTCTAAGCCCTTGCAGTTTACTTATTTAAAAATAATTAAAATTGTAATAATTACTTTACACTATTATTTCAAATTAATTGCTATTGCAGCTACAAATTCTCGTATTAACACAACAATTTCTAATACGAATTCTATTATTCCTAATACTATTCCTAATACGAATGCGAAATATCTGTTAATATTCGCGTTTTCAATTAGATATTGTTAACATTTATGTTAATGAGGTTCTGTTAATATCAAGCTATTTCTAAAACTCAATTATAAAGTTTAAAGAAATTTGAATAAAGTATTAG